>NW_024868654.1:17227-74145 GCF_013358625.1 Macadamia integrifolia | reverse complement strand
GGACATTAAATGAAGGGGAGAGAAAATAACCAAACTCTAGAAGCAGTTTTAGTCAACTTAGGTAAAGGTACTAAGTCTTGAGTGACTAAAGACTAAACCAAGTCGTGTTCTCTAACATTGGGAGAGTCTTCAAGACTATTGACATATTTTATTTTTTAATTCGATTCATACTAATCCAAGCCAAGACCTGATTTTTCAACAAATAATTAATTATAGTAACTGATCAATGAAATTTCATAAAACAAAACGAACACTTAAGACAATAAGAAATCGATTACTGCTTTATAATCTAGAGGGGTGTAAATAGCTTATAACTAGCAGATTGTGCCTCTTTTCCGTTTTACCCCAATTTCAAGTGAATATAATAATGATAATTCACAAAAAACAATCACACAATATATAGACATGAGATTTATAATAGTTCGAGTACTCCTTGAGTCTGCATCCACTCTCTCAAGAACACCTTGAAAGTTCCACTAGTATTTCCCTTATAATACAATAGATGAAAAAAAAACACATTGACAAAGATTTTTAAGGATAAAAGTATGCTTTACAAAAATCTCATTAAAAGATGAGGAGTTTCAAATCTTGTTAAAGGATAAGAGAGTCCTTCGCAATAGCTCAAGCACATTCTAAACCAATGCTCAACTATAATACTCAACCTAGAGCAATATACAAATACAAGGACTTCAATGTAATGACATGCTAGTAATTTATAATTATGAGATGCCCTTCATCTGAAGTATCCTATTAAATAAGTGTGGCCTTCAATCTTTTGGTTCTTTGACCTTTTTTTTTTTTTTTTTTTTTTTTGTTTGGTACAATGGTTCTTTGACTTCACTTGTCACTACTTCTTGAGCTTGAGTTCTTTATGAATTGATGGCTCCAAATCCTTATCAGTTTAGTTCCTCAATTACTACAAGACTTATCACTTAACAACAATTCATTAATTTTTCATATGTTTATTACCATTAAAACAAATTCTTTCAACTTTGGAGTGTGGGCATTTCCCCAACAATTATAGGGAAAGACTGTTGGAATATTGCTTATTGCATATATATTTTGGTGACTATTACCATGTGTATTGATTGGTGAAAAAATATTAACTTTAATATGTACAACTTTTCGGGTGATTGAAGTGATAAGTAAGCTTCACTCCAATTGATGATTCTCAAGTATCAAGGCATCAAGCATCTACAAGCCAAGCAAGTCAAATAGGTCACTAAGCAATGAGCAACAAGAATATCTGCAATGCAACTGAATGGAACACTCAGGGCTTTTGGAGATCAACTATAAAAGTTCGAAAGACAATGAAATTAAGTGTCAAGCTCTCTCCAAGCATCAAATGGAAATCAAGAATTTGAAGAATAGCTACCTTAGACTTTTTTGATCAGCCAAAGGAAAAAAAAAAAAAGACACCAAAAAATCAAACATAGTTACACGTACAGTATACATCATATCCAACTTATATATGGATTGTTTTTTGTTAGAGCTACCTTAGACTTAATCTTATGATTTGTTTGTAATTTATGATATAATTATTTTAATCCTAAAATAGGACTTGTCCTAGCTTAGGCACTAATCAGATACTCCCAACACCAAACAAATCCATGGTACGTATACTTGAACTTGACCACAAAGATAGGCTTTGCCAACATATCTGTTGGATTTTCTTCCATGACAATCTTCTTCATTGCTATGCATCCCTATGAAGTGACTTTCCAATGGAGATGATTCCTTACATCAACATGTAATAGTTCTCTTTGATACATTTGATTTTTCTAGTCAAATTCTTACACTTTTGACTGCCACAAAATACAATCGTAGGACCTTGTTTTAGTCCCAATTTAAAGACCAAATCTCTAACTCAGATGGCAATGGGTTATCCAACACCTTTACCCCTGTTGGCAAGGGTTCGTAGCATAGGGAGTGATACCTAACCACATATATACTACATGCCTTCATAATGATACAGTTAGTATGAATTACACGATACTAACAAGACCTCGGCCACAAAGTATAATCTATCACCAAATACAGTCACGTGTACACGATGCTGGTAACACATCAGCCATAAAGTGGAACCCGAGACCATTTACCTAATCTAGCATGCATATAATAGTTGAGTATGGACTATGCAACACCGGTACTAATCATCGGCCATGAAGTATATCTATTTCCAAATGTAGTCCCGTAGCACATGATACCGGTAACACATCGGCCACAAAGTGTAATCCGCGACTACAACTAACTTTAATATACATATTCAATGTATGAATGCAACAAGCATACGGCAATCACAGCACCGGTACCACTTCAACCACACCGAATTCCGTCTCATATATACAACCAAACACACGGCGATCATGGTACTGGAATCGGATCCCACCATACATCTCCATAACAATTCATATCATAATCATAAAAATGAAACATGTGATAGAACATCATCATTTGAACATTTAATAATCATGTATAATCCTACACATGTGAGTAATTCTATAATAATAAAAAAATCCAAAAAAAAAAAATAAAGCAACCATCCCTCACCTTGTTGATCTCTGCTTGCGTTAGGGTTCAGATAAGGCCGCCGATCAATCCACTCAATTTTGATCTCGGCACACGTGTGCGTCACTGTCCTAGACACAAGGGTAATCGTACATTAGTTCATGTCGGAAAGATCGAGAGAGGCCCACTTGGGTCACCCCCATAAAATATAGACAATTTCCCAGTGACAATAATGTCACCGGAAACAGGATATTTCCATTGAAAATATCAGTGTTGTTTCTGGTGGTGGTGACAGAGAGCTCATAAGCCTCTTTGGTTCACAGGAAACAACCCACCAGATGTAGGCCTAGTGGATCAGGTGGCTTGTATCAGGCAGTAGTACAGACTATCCACTCGAATTAGGGCTTTCCAGCTCGGGCCCGATCATCAAGATTTGTTCTGTGGAGGTTGCAGGGAATGGTCCTAGCATCATTCTAAGTTAATAAAATTTCAATTCCACTGAGCCATTTGGGAGATTCGTCGATTGAATGATCGAAACCCGAGTTGGTCATTTGGTAATACTTGTTGTCGGAGTTCACCGGGCTTGGTTTGAGCTCAGCAACGGCATTAGGAGGGTGAAATATGCATTCCCCGACCTCAGTATGGTTTATACACTAAGACTCCATCCAATCGTAGCTTAATTTAGGTCAAAATAAAGAGAGAGTTGTGGAAGTGAGTGTACTTACCTCTAGCAATGATTCCGGCAACTAAGCAGCAGTCTGCACCAAGGTAAGACCCTTCCTTCTTCTTCCCCTTCTTCTTCTTCCTTCTTCTCCTCTTTCTCTCCTCTCCTATGTTGGATACTAAGGAAATGAGAAAATGAATCCTCATTTTCTAGTTAAGTGTCAATTTTGGACCTTAGGATTTGTTTGGTTGGACCCTATTCGGACCAATCGGGTTAATATGACTTTTAGAGCCCGAGAACCTGACTACTTAGGTCCGTAAAATGCTCATGACACGAGAAAAGTGTGGAGGATGATTTGGGATCATCCAAGATTGTCTACGATGCAAATGGTGGGACCCTTAGGCATCAGAACCTTGACAGCCGTCTGTTAGGCTCACCGGAAATAGCCCACCGGATTCAGCCACAGTGGATCCAGTGGCTTATTACTGGTGGTCAAGACTACTTGCTGTCCTATAGTTGGTTTTGCATGGGTGGTTGCCCTTGGCCACACTCATGGTCTTTTGGCAACTTCGGTACGTGCTTGGATTTATGTGTAAGGAGTCTGGTCACTTACCATCTAGGATCGAAACGTACAAGCCCCCTCTAGTTAGATTGACACGCGATGCATGAACACTTGGGGTCATCTCTCCCCATTCGAAAATGGGTGACCGTGAGCCAAAACTTGGCCATGCTTCCGATCTCCAGTCCGAGACCTACCACAACAGTTCAAATTAGACTGAGTCAGGGCACGAGTGTACCATTCCCCCCACCTTACAAGAATTTCATCCTCGAAATTGAACATACCTGGAAAATCAAATAATCCAGGATACTGCTTCATCATCTCATCTTCCCACTCCCAAGATGCTTCCTGTTCTGGGTGGTTCATCCATTTCACCTTGACAAAGAAAATAGTGCGATTGTGGAGAATATGCTCTTTCTGATCAATAATCTTCTCCAAATACTCCACGTAGGCAAAATCCTCTTCCAACTCATGGGTTATGTAAGTTAAGACGTGAGTGGGGTCAGGAATGTACTTCTTCAACATGGATACATGGAAGACATCATATGTACCCTCCAACTCCAATGGTAAAGCTATCCGGTAAGCTACCAGTCCAATCCTTTCCAGTATATCGTACGTCCCCGTAAACCTCGGACTAAGCTTTCCCTTCTTGTTGAACCGCATCACCCCCTTAACTGGGGAGATCAGCAAGAACACCTTGTCTCCAACACCAAACTCCAAATGTTTCCTTCTGTTAATTGCATAACTTTTCTCTTGGATTGAACTGCCTTGATCCTTTCTCTAATCACATTCACCTTCTCACTAGTATTCTGTATCAAGTCTGGACCCAAAATATACCATTCACCAACCTCATCCTAATAGAGTGGAGTCCGGCACTTTCTGCCATACTAACGTCAAATGGGGATATTTTGATGGGAGCCTTATAACTGTTGTTGTAGGAGAACTCAATAAGGGAAATGTGTTCATCCCAACTATAACTCATATCCAGGGCACATGCTCGGAGTAGGTTCTCCAATGTATAGATAGTCCTATCTGACTGACCATCGATCTGAGGGTGAAAGGCTATACTGAAATTCAGCTGTGTGCCCAAACTTTCTGCACACATGTCCAGAAATTAGAAGTGAATCTGGGATCTCAATCAGCGTTGATACTAACTGGTACACCATGCAACCTAATGATGTTATCAACATACAACTTGGCCAAATTGTCCATAAAAAATGTGATCTTTATTGGGATAAAGTGAGCTACCTTGGTCAAACGGTCCACAACTATCCATGTGGCATCCATTCCCTTCTGTGTGCGGGGTAGCCCTGTGATGAAGTCCATGGTAATATTCTCTCATTTCCACTCTGAAATAGGTAGTGACTGCAATAAGCTATGGGGCCTTTTCCTTTTAATCTTGACTTGCTGGCATGTGAGGCATCTGGACACATGTGTGGCCATGTCATTCTTCATTCCTTTTCACTAGTAGGAGCCTTGAGGTCCTTATACATTTTAGTGCTGCCAGGGTGAATGGAGTATGGAGAGATGTGTGCCTCTCTCAAAATTGCATCTCTCAAATGACCATCACTGGGCATACATAACCTCCCTTTGAACTTGAGATCTCATTTTCAATTATAGAGAAATCTAGGTCCTTTTGGGTTCCTTCCTGGCATTCTGCTATCAGCTTCTGTAACTTTGCATCAGTAACCTGAGCTGCAGTGATCCTATCTACCAGACTAGGTTGTACCATCAATGCCGATAGTGACAAAGTGACACCTTCCACTAATAGCTTCAAGTCTAGTTTCCTAGCCTCCTCTATGAGATGTTCATTGTGGTTAGTGATGCAAGAGTCAGTGATTGGAATTTTTGACTAAATGCATTAGCTATCACATTGGCCTTTCATGGGTGTTAGTGGATAGTACAATCATAGTCCTTCATCAACTCCAACCAATGCCTCTGTCTCATATTGGACTCCTTTTGGGTGAAGAAGTACTTGAGGGTCTTATAGTCACTGAAGATCTCACTCTTCTCACCATACAGGTAGTGTCTCCAGATTTTCAGTGCAAAAATCACAGCTACCAACTCCAAATCATGGGTGGGGTAGTTCTTCTCATAATCCTTCAATTGGCGGGATGCATAAGCAATGACTTTCTTGTGTTGTATCAATACACAACCCAATCCTAGCTTGGAGGCATCACTATACACAACCATACCACCTGTACTGGTCGAAATAGTCAAAACTAGAGCTGATACCAATCTTTGCTTTAGTTCCTTGAAACTCTTCTCACAAGCATCGAACCACTCAAATTTCACACCCTTTCGTGTGAGTGGGTCATTAGGGTAGCAATCTAGATGAAATTCTCAATAAACCTCCTATAGTATCCGGTCAATCTCAGAAAATTATATCTGCTACACTCTTGGGAGTCTCCCACTCACCTTGCCTGATTCAACCTCTATGCCATTGTCTGAAATAATGTGGCCTAGGAATGCCACCTGTGACAACCAAAATTCACACTTGCTGAATTTGGCATAGAGTTGCTTCTCTCTCTGGCGTTGCAATACTAACCTCACGTGAATAGCATGTTCCTCTGCACTCTTGGAGTAGACCAATATGTCATCAATGAACACAATTACAAATTTATCTAAGACATCCTGGAATACCTGGTTCATCAAGTCCATAAATGCATCCAATGCATTGGTCAACCCAAATGACATCACCAATAACTCATAATGTCTATACCTTGATCTAAAGGCTATTTTACTAACATCACTATCCTTGATCATGAGCTGGTGGTAGCCCGATCTGAGGTCGATCTTGGAGAATACCTTGGCACCCTGCAACTGATCAAACAAATCATCTATCCTTGGCAAAGGATACCGATTCTTGATGGTTAGCTTATTAAGCTCCCGGTAATCAATGTACAACCTCATATTTCTGTCTTTCTTGACGAACAACACTAGTGCTCCCCATAGAGACACACTAGATCTAATGAATCCCTTCTTCAGAAGGTCCTGAAGTTATACCTGCAATTCTTTTAACTCTGTGGGGGCCATGCGGTAAAGGGCTTTCGACACTGGTGCCGAGCCGGGGAGTAGGTCTATAGCAAACTCTGTCTCTCGATCTAGGGGCAAACTTGTCAAGTCATCCAAAAATACATCGAAAAACTCCCTCACCACATCAAAATCGATCAATGGCCTAATCTCTATCTCAGTATCCATCACAAATGCTAAGTAGCCTTGATACCCTTTATCTAGTAACTTCTTCATCTGGAGTGCAGATATAACAACCTTTTTGGGTTTCTTGGGCTTATCCCCTTGGAACACAAACTCATCATCATCACGAGGTCTAAAAATGATAGTTTTCTCTGCATATAGCAGACTGGCTCTGTATGTGGACAACCAGTCTATTCTTAAAACCACGTTGAAGTTGGTCATATCCAACTCGATCAAGTGAGCATTCACCTATGGTCACTGGACAAGGCTCATGCATATAGTTCAGACCTACTACACTCCCTATAGGAGTACTCACTGCCAAACACTTAGTTAGTCCCCTGGGTGGAATTCTCATCTTCTTTTCAATTGTCAGTGACACGAACGAATGCGAGGCTCCTGATTCAAATAACACATGTGCAGGCAATAATGATATCAATACTGTACCTGTCATTACACCAGGTGCAGCCTTGGCATCTTCTACAGTCATAGCAAATACTCTACCCTGTGGTCTCTGGTCCTATGGGGGTTGTGCTGGTCTAGGAGCTACATATGTCTACTGGAGCCTAGGTGGCATATTGTATAGTGCATAACTTGGCCTCCAGTGGGGCATGTCCTCACCATATGGCCCGACTCATCACAATGAAAGCACCTCAGACTCGATCCTATAGACTGAGATGTAGCACTAGATTGGGAGGACTGAGAAGTTTGACTAGCTTTAGGCTTCCTGAATTGCACCAGAGTTGGGTTGATATAAGGCACTTGGAAGGGTTTGCTGCCTCCCCTAGAATCAGTAGATCCCAATGGCCTCTTTCCCATACCTTGCTAGGCCATGAAATTATCTCTATGCCAGTCTTCAATAGACTTAGCCACTTGGACCACCTCGGTATAAGTCTAATTTCAACCCAACTATGGTTGATCCAATACCTGGCCTCCACCCTTTCTCAAACTTTTTGGCCTTAGCCCTATCCCCTCGGAGATGCTCAGGAGCAAAGTGAAACAGCTCCTTAAAGCATCGTTGGTATTCCAACACAGACCGGGATCCTTGCACCAATTGAGAGAACTCACTCCCTCTCCTATCTTGGAAGCTTTCCGAAAAATAGTTCTCTATTATAATGAAACGACTTTAACACTTATGCTTGTCTCCTAATTGTGCAAATCTATAAATTGCTGTCTTTGATATTTTTATTTAAATCCTAATTTTTCCAAAATCATGGTTTGACTGAGATTGTAAGTTAAGGCAGAACATCGCGCTTTGATACCATAGTTGTCACACCCCACTTCCGGTAGACCCAACTTACCATTAGGAATACCAGTAGTGTGAGTAAGACGTGTACCTGTCTTACAAACCTATCAGGATCTTTGATAGCAGTACCTTAACATTTCATAATCTCACATCACAAACCAACCAAAAGCTACGGAATCATCAATAAAATGGAGAAATTATCTAGTGATAAAATATTATCTATAACAAAATTATCCTTTTACAATTATCCATGACGTATAACTAATAAGTTTAAAAGAAATGTACCATCCATATACTTGTATCAAAATCACCAGAAATACGTCGAACACCTCATGGTGCCACGTATGCACAGAAATCACAAGCACAGTCCTGGCTATGCTCCTCTGCGTCCGACATCCACCAGTCGCTCACTCCGTACATGGGTCTGGAGGATAGAAAATACTAGCCATGGGCACGACTGTACCTGCATCATCATCTAAAAAGAGGATGTATACGTGGGGTGAGCTTTCCAACTCGCTTAGTGAGGGGTGGGGTTCAAGCACATCTAAGTATAACAACCGCAGTAATAATTTATTATGCATGATTGCAGAAATTAAACACATAGTCCATACTGCTCGTAATGCAATTTATTTATTTTATTGTCCACCTAATAATACAACTAAGTCTGGTAAATGCTACTATGACACATTAGGTTGTATCCCTCATCTCGGAACCACCATCGACTACACAGGGATACAAACCCTGGTCGTGAATAAAAGCTTGCCGGTCCTCGTATGCATCCATGGGTCACCCAACAAACCTCTAATAATCCCCTCCTGGCTATCATGGCATCGATACCAATTATCGGCCATGCCTGACAAGTTCCTACCTCCGGCAACAATCATATCGTACAGTGGGTGTGGCATTTTGAAAAGGCACATTGAACATATCATAGTGGGTTATCCAATACCTTTACCCCTATTGGCAAGTGTTCGTAGCATAGGGAGTGATACCCAACCACATATATGCTACATGCTTTCATAATGATATAGTTAGTATGAATTATACGATACTGACAAGACCTCGGCCACAAAATATAATCCATCTCCAAATACAATCACGGATACATGATACTAGGAACACATCGTCCACAAAGTGGAACCCGAGACCGTTTACCTAATCTAGCATGCATATAATAGTTGAATATAGACTATGCAACACCGGTACCAACCATCGGCCACGAAGCATATCTATTTCCAAATGTAGTCTCGGAGCGCACGATACCGGTAACACATAGGTCAGAAAGTGTAATCTGCGGTTATAACTAACTCTAATGCACATACTCAATACATGAATGCAACAAGCATACGACAATCACAGCACCAGTACCACCTCGGCCATGTCGAATTCCATCTCATACATATAGCCAAACACACGGTGATCACGGTACCAATACCATATCGACCACACCGGATCCCACCATACATCTCTATAACAATTCATATCATAATCATAAAAATGAAACATATGATAGAACATCATCATTTGAACATTTAATAATCATGTATAATCCTACACATGTGAGCAATTCTATAATAATAAAACAATCCAAAAAAAATAAAGCAACCATCGCTCACTTTGTTGATCTATGCTTGTGTTAGGGTTCAGATAAGGCCATCGATCAATCCACTCAGTTTTGGTCTCTGGGCACGTGCTAGTCATTGTCCTAAACACAAGGGCAATCGTACATCAGTACGTTTCGGAAAGATCGGGAGAGGCCCATTTGGGTCACCCCCATAAGGTACAGATAAGGTTTCCCAATGACAGTAATGTCATAGTAACACCCATCGAAAACAGGATATTTCCACAAAAAACATCAGTGTTGTTTCCAATGGTGGTGATAGAGAGATCATAAGCCTTGTGGTTCATCGGAAACAACCCATCGGAAGCAGACTCAGTGGATCCGGTGGCTTGCATCTGATGGCAGTACAGACTGTCCACTCGAATTGAGGCTTTTCAGCTCGAGCCCGATCGTCAGGATTTATTCTATGGAGGTTGTAGGGAATGGTCCTATCATCATTCTAAGCCAATAAAATTCCAATTCCACCTAGCCGTTTGTGAGATACATCGATCGAACGATTGAAACCCTAGTTGGTCATTTGGCAGTACTTGTTCCCAGAGTTCATCGGGCTTGGTTTGAGCTTGGCAACGGCAGTGGGAGGGTGGAATACGCATTCCCTGACCTCAACATGGTTTGTACACTAAGACTCCATCCAAATCTAGCTTAGTCTAGGTCAAAATGAAGAGAGAGAGTGGTGGAAGTGAGTGTACTTACCTCCGGCAACGATTCCGGCAACTAGGCGGTAGTCGGCACCAAGGTAAGACCCTTCCTTCTTCTTCCCCTTCTTCTTCTTCCTTCTTCTCCTCCTTCTCTCCTCTCCTACGTTGGATACTAAGGAAATGAGAAAATGAATCCTCATTTTCTAGTTAAGTGTCAATTTTGGACCTTAGGGTTTGTTTGGTTGGACCCTATTCGGACCAATCGGGTTAATATGACTTTTAGAGCCCGAGAACCCGACTACTTAGGTCCGTGAAATGCTCATGACAAGAGAAAAATGTGGAGGATGATTTGGGATCATCTGAGACTTTTTACAATGCAAGTGGCGGGACCCACGGGCATCAAAACCTTGATAGCAGTCTGTTAGGCTCATCGAAAATAGCCCACCAGATCTAGCCCTAGTGGATCCGGTGGCTTATTTCCGGTGGCCAAGATAGCTTGCTGTCCTATAGTTGGTCTTACACGGGTGTTTGCCCATGGCCACACTCACGGTCTTTTAGCAACTTCGGTATGTGCCAAGGATTTGTGTGTGAGGAGTCAGGTCACTTACCATATGTGATCAAAAGGTACAAACCCCCTTCAGTTAGATTGACACAATATGCACAAACACTTGGGGTCATTTCTCCCCCTTCGATAATGGGCGACTGTGAGCCAAAACCGGGACGTGCTTCCGATCTCCTGTTCGAGACCTACCACAACAATTCAAATTAGACCAATTCAGGGCACAGGTGTAACAAAAACCCTAGGCACATGTTCTAGCTTCATTTCCTATTTCTCTTTTCTTTGAAATAGTTCCCAAATTGGGGATTTTATGAATAAAGGTCTAATTTATATGTGGGGAATGCTCCTCTACCTCAATTAGCTTGGTTTAAGTGTAATTAATGGGTTGGTTATGATAGATTTACACAATGCACCCAAATTTCCCCAAAGTTCAAGTTGCGACAAAGCTAAATTAGAGAATTTCGGCTGAGGGTTCATGTGGTGACCACCAATGGCTTATGTGGTCACCCCAATCCACTATACCCATTTTCAATTTCATTTTCCCCAACCCAATTTTGGGTTTCAATGGTGGGGTATAGAGGGTTTGGGCAAAACCCATCATTTCTAGGGTTTAGTTACCGAAATTGGGGATTTTCACTAGGAAGGGTTCATGCATGGACTCAAATTGATCCATCAATCTTACTAGAATGGGTCTCTTACACTAAACCCCTCTCCCAATTTGTAGTTTTGAAAAGTGGAAAGGTGAGTTTTAGAAAATTTCCCATTTCTAGGTTTTGTGTTGCCCAAATTGGGGATTGAAATGGAGATTTCACTAGAGAGGGTTTATGGACTTGAACTGAACCATAGATCTTGCTAAGGCAAGTCCCCAACATCAAACCCCTCTCCAAAGTAGTAGTTTTAGTGAGTGGAGAGGCAAGAATCGGTTCGGGCGGTTCTTCATTAGCTCAAAAGAAAGTGAAAATGGAAGGGAGAGAGACGTGTGTGTGTGTGTGTGTGTGTGGAGAGGAGTAGAGAGAAAACATCTTACCTTACTTGGTAGGAAATCCTTGCTCCTCCCTTCTTTCTTCTCCCTTGCTCTCCTTCTCTTCTTCTTCTTCTCCTTCTCTTCCTCTTACTCTCATTTGGAAGGAAATGAAATGAGTGGCAAGAGTTTCTATTTATAGTCACTTAAGTTAACTAAGGATTGTTTGGAAGAAAAATGGGCTTTCACCCACTAGTGGGTTAATCCGTCACTTGGCACTAACGGGCCCACCTCGGGGTGTCCGAATACATTAATCAATTCTCCAATATGTTGTCCCAACTATTGAGAGTGGTTTGAGGTTCACGGGTGCGAGGTCTCGGGCAAGCTGAGACGGATTTGGGCCGTCAAGGGAAAATTACACCCCTAGATATAACAATAGAAAAATGAACTTTATTGTGTTACTGAATTCTTGAATTCTGTAAAAAGAAAAACTTTGATTGAACAATTTTTTTTTTTGGTAATGTACGACGCCACCCCTTAGAGAATGCCACTATTGGAAAGACACCCTCTGCATAATACCAAATTATACTCTGACCCTCGACCGTCAGTCACTGTTAAGGAATATACCTTAAATGCTGACATTAGCAGATATATTTTTTTCAAAATATCAACATACCCTTCTAAAAAGAGACATACCTAATATACTCTCTCTTAACCCCTCACAACTTAGCTCCATCTTCTTCATCCCCAAACTGGTTGTGCTCTAATCAATAGAAGCTCCATGAGAGAAGAGTATCTGAATATGATCAAGTAGTTTTCAATTAAATTACATAAACAAGAAAAGATCCCATTGAGACACAAGAAAAACAAACCCTACAGAAAGGAGCTTGTGCTTGCATTTCTTCTACTCATTGCACCTGCAAGAAGCCTATTATCAGCTCATGGTTTGCATTTCTATTTCTCATTGTTTCAAGGTCTGTCATTTCTTGTTGTTGGCTTGGACCTGATTGGCATTTCGGTTGGGTTCAGATTCGGGTTTAGGTTCAGCTTCAGCTTCTGGTTTTGGTTCTTCATATTTGGGCTTTCCCCTTTCAGGTGCAGGTGAACCTTCGGCTTCAGGTTGTAGTTCCCCTTCTTCCATCTTACTGCTGCTGCCACTCTCTCTATGCACTTCTTCGTCTTCTTCACCTCAATAATCTTAGACAGCTCCCCAACAGTCCTTCAAACAAGGAGGCGTCTTCAGATCATCTCTCAAACCCTGAAGCGATCTTACATTTCCTCTTTCCTCAGAAGCAACTCTGCTCCTTCTCCCAATGTCAACATTAAACCTCTTATCTTCGTCAACATCCTTGCTTCCCATGAACCTCCGCCATGATGAAACACTCTTTTCTTGCCGTGACAGATCCCTTAGGTTGCATTTGGTTGCAAGAGAAATAGGAAGTGAAGTGAAGTGATTTTTTTTTTTCCTTTTGAGTCGTTTGGTTGCAACAGAAGTGAAGTGAAATTAATTTACCATAGTTGTTTGGTTGGATGTAAAATATATGTAAAATTTTAAAAAACTAATAATCCAACCAAACTCCTCAAAAGAGATGGGAGGAGAGTACTTTTCAATTCAGAACCCACCTAACTCCTCAAAATTTATATTGGTTATGTGAATCAGCTCATTCAAGGTCTGTACCAAATCAAGTCAAATGTCATCAGATACTATGTTCTATCAATAACCAAAATAAACCATTTCATTCTATATATTAAATGAATGCAGCATAAATAAATATATAAAATAATATAAAAGTTGATCACAAAGAAAACAGTAATAGATCACAAGTGATAACGACTGAAAGGCCCATTCCAAAAGTCTTTTAGTCTAAACAAACCCAACAGGTAAGTAATGCTCTATCTGGCTCAAACCCAAAGTCTTTTGATCAAAACAAATCCAAATAAGTCGCGTGAGAGAGAGAGACATCGTTGAGAGTCATGAGCGGGGTGAGAATTGTGAGAGTGGGAGAGAGATCATGAGTAGGGTTTTTTTTTTTTCTTCCTATTTTGGTTGGGAAAAATAAAAAGGGAAATTTTATGGTTAAGTGAAATTTTTTTCACATGTAAAATATATTTTCATTGCAATCAAACATCTAAATTTTTTTTTTTTGAGAAAAAAATTCCACTTTACATAAAAAATTTGCATTCCCCTTGCAACCAAACAGAGCCTTAGGGATTCTTAGGCGACGAAAGTGACATACCCCTATCACCGCAGTCCCGATAAAGATCAAAATTCTTCCTTCTCTCAAAACCAACAGAATCGTGATCCAAATGCTTCCGAAATGATCCGGAAACCTCACAATCATCTAATCATCGTCTATGAATCGTTCATACCCCAATGAAGAAGATACACCTTTCCGACCATTTTCAGCTTTAGGGTCATGTGTTTTACTCAAGAAGGTGAAATCGTCATTTTAAATCCTCACTTAAGAGTGACCGAGAGAAGGGTGTCTGAGTATGATTTGGTATCATGCAAGGAATGTCTCTCTAGTAGTGAGATTCTCTAGGGGTGGTACTATAAATTACTTTTTTTTTTTTTAAATAATATACTTTTATTAAACACACTTCGTGGAAAATACAAAAACCGTGAACCGCACTTCAACTGTTCAACAGGAGCTGGAGCGTAACCCCACACACCAACATACAAATTCATTTTTTTTTTTTTTTAATTACAAAACTATTCTTTGTGTCTTTCATTAAATATTTTCAATTCATGCTCCGTTTATTGAAGCTGTAGAACAGGGAAAAGGAAAATTCTCAGTATCTCACCATAGCTTCAACATATTTTATCAGAGATCAATTATTAGAGCCCTGAAAGCAAAAGGATGTCACAAAACAAGGTCGTCTAGCCAGAGATTTCAATGGCCTTAACCTCTGGCTTCTTCACTTCTTCTTTTGGAACAGTTACAGTAAGCACTCCATTCTCCATAGCAGCTTTCACCTGATTTATCTTCACATCCTCAGGCAACCTAAACCGCCGAAGGAACTTTCCGCTACTCCGCTCCATTCGGTGCCACTGATCATTTTTCTCTTCTTTTTCTATGTTTCTCTCGCCACTGATCTTAAGGACTCTACCTTCTTCAACCTCGACCTTCACTTCTTCCCTGTTGAGCCCAGGAAGATCAGCTTTGACGATGTGGGCTTCTGGGGTCTCCTTCCAATCGATTCGAGCATTCACGATCGCAGCAGTTTCGTTGGAGAATTGAGGGTGTGGAACAGAAAAGGAAGTGGGTAATGGAAAATTATTGAAATCAAATGGATTCCAGATATCCATTGCGAAGGGATCTCGACTACCAAGAAAGCTTGGAATGAGAGACATTATCTGTGGTTCTTTGTTTTGCTTTGGATTGAATTGCAGAGAAATTTAAGACTGATAGCTAATTGGAAATCTTTCTTAACGTTGGAGAGGAGAGACAGCAATCATGTATTTTATAGAACAGGGGAAGGAGGATTCTAGTACTTTCCCGTGTTTTTCTTTGTTTGGCTTTGAGTTTTCAAGACTTATTGGGAAAGGAATTGATTATATCTGGTACTTTCCTTGATTTCTTTCTCTGGATTTTCTTGAACATTCTATTACTTTCTGGACCATTGGAAACTTCTAAACAAGCTGGGCTTTGCGTGCGTTGGGCTGGGCCACCTGCTGGCTTGCTGCCACTTCTTATCCAAGTCCAGCGAAAGGCTTATAAAGATAATAAATGCTGAGCCCAGCGCATATACACCAGCCAAGTAAGAAAGGACAACTTTATTGAAAATAGGGATGTACATTGGTTGCTGAAATCCGAATTTGAATCCACATCTGTATTTCTCTAGGGGTGTATGTATTCGGTTAAAGAGTATTTGAATTCAAATTCGAATTATCCAGAAAATAATCATCAGATCAAATTAGAAAGTCAAGTAATAATTTTGAGATTTCTTGAAGTTTTAAACACGTTCTAGAGAATGAGGAAAAAAGCTAAGACAACTTACAAGGATGGATTAAGAGTAAATTGAATTCATTGGAGGAAGAATGTCCAAATAATACAAGTCAGAGAGTAAATAGATGGTCGAAAATCCGAATTCGATCCACATCCATATCCATTTAGGGATATCCATATCCAATCAAATTATATCCGAATCTGTATCCGATCCCTTTACATCCCTACTTGAAAACCTTTCTTTCATTTCCAATACAGATCAACTCCCCACGTTGGACGGGTGAGGACAGATTTGGACCCTCCATAGGGTATGGGTTCCCATGTTAGATGTGGGTCGCACACCAATGGAGAGTTCAGATCTATCCTTGTCCCCACCATCCCAATTAGGGTTTTAACACTTGGAATTGAGATTCGATTCGGTCAGGCTCCTTTCCTGTAGCTGCAGATAAGAGCTTTAAAACTTGGAATCGGGTTCCAATTTGGTCAGGGATGATTTCTATTATCAATCGGAGTGAATTGGTGTAAATCAACAAGATCACTCAGTGCCGACTTTGATATGAAGCCAACCATTCCGGATCCAGCCAATCAATCAGTTTTTAAAACATGATCATACAATATCTTTAACTTGTAGTGAATAGTAATTGATACATCGTCTATACCAAAAATAAAATAAAAATTAACAAATCATAATCACTTGATTATCAATCGGAGTGAATCGGTGTAAATCGACAAGATCACTAAATGCCGATGTTGATGTGAACCCATCCATTCCCGATCCATCCGATCAATCAATTTTTAAAACCTGATCCCAATACAATATCTTTAACTTGTAGTGAATAGTAATTGATGCATCTGATCCAATTGTAACATGGTTAGGATATGGCATCAGGTTGAATTGTGGTTTTGTACTTTGCACTGCTCTGTTTTTTGTCTACCCCTAAGTGTTCTATTCTTATGTATGTTTATTTGTGGATAGTAGATTACGATGGATCTTGGAATTTTATGCTGTATAGGACTAGACACAGATAGACAAAATGGATGTTTTCTCATGTGTTTAGATTGTAATTCTGAACACATGAGAAAACAGAATGTGCTTGCAAACCAGTGTTCCAATTGGGAGGTTTATTCTAGAATGGTTGGCTGGAACGTTGGACGATGACAAGGGTGATGTTATCTGATAGCAGTTAACAAGGTCAAACTCCTTCTGACTGATTCACCTTGGTTAATACTGGTCTTAGGCTAATACAGATATTGTTTAGGCTATCTGCATATTTTGTATTGGAACAATAGGAAAAATGCAATCCGAGGGAGAGTGTTACTAGTTTGTTTAGGCTAAACTCTGAACCATTGAAAAAGCTCTTTTTCAAAAAACTTCTCTAATAGTTTTGGAGTACTTCCTGAGAAATTGAAGACCAGATAAGCACACTTGCTGTCTTGTTTATATTAATTACTGGATAATTAGAGGGGCACCATAGATTCCTTTAAAATTCTGGATTTAAAAAACCAATCTATGAACCATGACTTTGGTTTTGGAAAGATTTGCTTTGAGTCAAAAACTAAAAACTTGTGACATCACTTGGATGTATTCCTTAGAAGAGGAATAAAGTGGTTTCCTTTAACCACGAATATTCAGGTTCATGGAACTCCTGGCAAGGTTGAATGGAGAGAGATGCATAACATGTGTAGAACACTGGCAAAAGATTCCTTGAGGGAGAATGATCAACTGTAGAGGAGGTGGACAAGTAATCTAATAGTCTGGGGAGTATTATGTAGGGGCAATGGGGAAAACAACAGTTCATAGTTTGGAAATTTGTTCTAGAAAGACAAAGATAAGAGTTGTTTTCATGATTTCCCCTTCTTTAGGAGTTGGAGTTCTCATAGATAATATACTTGGATACAGATTTGCTTTAGAACCACTTAATAAATGCAAATTATCCTTTGAATTCTTAAAAATTCTATATATCATTTACACAGAGTTCATCATAGACATGAATGAGATGCTTGATAATCTATTTTCTGGTTGGAATTTCAGCTAAATTCTTCAGTTTAAGTATTTATTGCAACTCTTAGGTACAAGACTTCTACCCACTTATGGTTGGTATTAGAATACTGTGTTGGTGGAGATCTTATGGCCTTTACGGTCTCGAGGTGCGTAAAGAGTTGCAACTCCTTTGCAGTCTTGAGGTGTTGAAGGAGCTTGGTATCGATGGAGAAAATTCTGAGATTGTTGATCAAGAAATCACCCAACTCATCCCTATGAAGATCATGAAGAAGGTGTTGGCTAATGTGGCCTTACATTGCCACATAGGTCATAATTAACAGATTTAATTAAATAAATGTTGGCTAATGTAGCTTTATGTTACCACACAGGTCATAATTAGTATACTTAATTAAATATTAAATAAAATAAATATGATGTAATTAGAGGTAACTGGCTATCTACCATAATAGGTGGAGATGGTATAGTTAATATAAATAAGGACTCTAGTCTCTCTTTCCATTCAACACAATCTTGTCTCGTCCCATTGAGAAGACAAGGCTTGAGAGAAGAAATAGAAAAGAGATTGACTAAGAGTGTGAGACGTTTGCTCACACTAAATCTGTTAAAGAGTAGGAGAAAAATAAAGAGGATCTCACTAATATCCAACGATGATAGATTATTATGGTCCAAGAGGAGGTAAACCAAAATATTTAATTCCACAATTGATTTTGGTCATTAGGTTCCTCCCATGATCTAACATTTGGTATCAGAGTAAGTTTTCTCTACCTTTGGATTTGGAGTTGAAGATTTTCATTTAGATAATTTAGAATTTTGATTGAAATTTTGATTGAGACCATGATAGTGGTCCAAAAGCCAATGGGATCACCGCCCCTCCGGCCACCGACGGTTCCTCCCATGATCTAACATTTGGTATCAGACCAGGTTTTTATTAGAGACCAAGTGGTTAATACATTTATTTTTGGGAATTCATAACTATGAACATCTATAGTTTTAGTCCAGCATCCTCATAAATATGGTCTGGTTGCACATAAAAACCTTAAAAGCACTTCCCTTTGTGTCTTCAATCATACAAAGACAATAGGGATCAAAAGAAAGATCTAACACATTCACATGGAGTTATTTAGTAAAAACAATTGTAAAATTTTTAACACAAAATATTTAAGAAATCACAAGAGAAGAAGATATAATTTTTTGACTCTATCTGCATGCCGCATAAATCACACCTAGAGGTCAAGGCAATTCCTCGAGCCTGAACCAAGTCATCCGTTGGAAGTCTGTTTTTAAATATATGCCAACCAAAAGTCACTTGACAAGGCTGAATGTGAGATTACCATAAAATGGAGAACCAACCCACCTTAGGGCTTGACTTCTCACAATGTCCTAAGCTGATTTGATTGTGAAAATCCCTAAAGATGAGGGGCTTCAGTGGCAAACGTCCTCCATATTGGTAATAACTATACTTCTAGTCATCTCAAAAATTTCAGTCATAGCGTCAGAATCAACACTTGAAAAAATCCATCTATTGAGGCAAATGAAATCGGCAACCTTAGCTTTCAGAGATACTAGAGAATTTTCCTCCTCACTTAACATCTTGTCTATTGACATCTTATCCAACTAGTAGTCAGACCAGAATCTAATGTTTTGGTCATTGCCTATTGTCTATTGTTCCTAGGATGAGACAAAATTCCAAATCTTCTTAAGACTTGTCTAGATAGAGGAGGAGATCTGGCCTGATTTCAGCAAGCCATCAGCCTTAAGAAAGCGAGCTCAGAGAAACTTACTCGTACAAGATCCCTTATGCTTTATCTGCTAGGAAAGCTTGCATAAACATGTAAAATTCACATCCCTTAGCCTTCTAATCTCCAATCCTCCCTCCCGCTTGGGCTTGTAGACATCATCCCATTTCACCACTATGTTTTTCCCCACTTCTAAATCACTTGACCAGATAAAATTATGCATCCATTTTTCCACCAACTTAATTGAATATTCAGGTCACCAGTAAATGGAAAAATTATGGATAGGAATGCTAGAGATCACAGATCTGACTAGTCCCACTCTACCCGCCATAGACAAGAGTCTCCCATTCCAACTTGATAATCTGCCCTTTATTTTATCTAATAAAGGTAGAATATAGTCCTTTTTAACTCTTCCCTTGAATATCTCCACTCCTAGATATTTAGTTGGCAATTTGGCAGAACGAACCCCTAAAAACTCAGTGGTAAACTATTTCATGCAAGGGACCACCTTACCAAAGAAAAGCCTGCTTATATCAAGGTTAAATTTCTAACCTAAGAAGGCCTGATATTTAACCAAGAAAGTCTGAAGATTCCTCATATATTTCGCAGAAGCATTCATAAAGATAAAAATATCGTCAAAAAAAAGAAGATGAGAGTGAGTAAACACACCTCTGGGACCCAGAAGAGATTTTATTAGCCCTCCATGAACCATGGCCTATAAGCCTCTACATAAAACCTCCTCAACCAAGATGAATGGAATAAGGGAGATAGGGTCTCCCTGTCGCAGACCTCTCCCAACTTCAAAGAAACTCATTGGGCCACCATTAACAAGAACAGAGACTCTAGAGAAAAGCAAAAGATTATGGATCCAGGAAATCCTCTTATTACAAAAATCGAACCTTCCTAGAGTCTCGAAAAGGAAATCCCAAGATAAAGAGTTGAAGGCTTTTTGCACATCCAGCTTGAGACCCATTCCTCCTCCCCTCACCACATAATGCATCAAATTGACAAGCTCATAGGCTAAATTAATATTTGATGAAATAAATTTTCCCTTCTGAAACACTCTCTGTTCCTCATAAATTAATTTGGACAGTAGCCCCATAAGCCTGGAAGACATAATCTTGGACAACACCTTATAGAAAAAAATTCCCATGCATATTGGTCGAAAGTTATCTAAAGAAACAGCCCCATCTACTTCAAGAATTAGGGAGATAAAGCAATTATTCACTCCTTTTGGTAGTCTGCCCACCATAAAAAAAAAAAAAAAAAAGACACCATAGCCTTACAGAAATCAACATCTATAACCTCCCAACACTTCCTAAAAAATTTTCCCGGGAACCCATCAGGACTAGGGGAGCTTTCTGGATCGAGATCCCACACAGCTTGCTTTATTTCCTCCCTGCTCGGGATCGAGTCCAAATTGACAACATCATCCGCCGAAAGCATATTTGGAATGCAATCAAACAATTCATGATGAACTGTCGTCTCTGATGCCTCATGGAACTTTTTGAAATAAGATGAAATATAATCAGCTACCCCCTATGGATTCATGACCCAGGAACCATCTTCCCTTTTAAGGATGAAATCTGATTTCTAGATCTTCTCAATTTCACAGATAGGTCAAAAAATTTAGAATTACACTCCCCATTTTTAATCCATCTCTGCTTCACTTTTTAGCCCATAACTTCTCCTGCATTTTAGTAGCCATAAGTAGAGCTATTTTTGCATCAACCTCTTTAGCAAATAAATCGCCAGACAAGATTGACACTTCAATTATGTTTTGAACGAACTTTAAATCACCCTCAGCTTTGACCATTCCTTCATTCAAGTTGGGGAAGGAAGCACGGGCCCAGAACCTCAGCATCATTTTAACCCCTTTCAATTTTTAGCAAGAACCTGAATAGGATTTCCATCAACCTGGCCCCTCCAAACCTCATCCACCACTTTAATAAAATTATTTTGCTCCATCCAGAAACCATGGAATCGGAAAAGAATGTTTAAAGGTTTCTGCACTGAATAAGAAACATTAAGCAAAGGGGCATGATCTAAGATAGAGGAAACTAAAACACGTTGCACAATATTCTTAAAAATATCCATCCACTATTCATTACAAAACATTCGATCTAGAATAGCTTCCACATTTCCCCTCCTTCGGTTATTAGTCCAGGTAAACTTCTTCCCTTGGGAAGGAACTGGCAACAGACTATATACATCGACCATCGCGTGAAACTTAGCAGCATAATTGAGTTTATACGTTCCCGGTGCCTTTTTTTCACTGGACAACAAAGTGGCATTAAAGTTTCCCAACACAACCCATAGGAAGGCCGAGGAAGCCTACGACTCTAGGTCCAGCCACAACTAGTGGCGAATAACTTTAAAGGAACTAGCATGGACAAAAGACATCCTAGTCTTAATACCAAACACCTCAACCAAAATAGAGACATGCTGGTCAGACATAGCAGTCACAATAGGGCGAGGGATCCCTAACCTCCATATGACTCACAAATTTGGCACTTTTTGATGCCTCTCATTGTGTATAAAATCCATAGAGTAACCCAACTTATTAAAAAACAATGCCAAAAATTTACTTACTACCATAGGTTCAGCCAAGCACAAAACTTCTGGAGCTGAATCCTTCAAAATCAAGTGCAGGGCTGTTTTTACAGTCACCTTCTTCACATCACGGATATTCCAATACAGAACCCGCATTGAAAAACTAGTTGGAGTTGGAATTTTTACCAGACTTTTTTTTCTGGCCACTTTTTTCCTTCTGTTTCCCTCCCACTACCAGCAAGGTTACTTGCCTTTCCCTTCGCATGACTGCCTAATCCACCATAGGTAGCTCCTTGTGCACCACTGACACAGAGCCCCTAGAGCATTCAACCATCGGAAGAAAAGAGATTATGTGGTCTTCATTAGAGGCAGACTCAGGGCGTTGAGCAGGAGCACCCCTTGTTAGCAAAAATGGGAACAACAAAAAAACAGAAACGGATGGTATGGGTTTTAAATGGTAAAATATTTTGAACGATATGGTCAAATAAACGGTCAAAAAAACTGAGAATGGAAAAAAATAGAATATAGACGGTACGGGTTTTAAAATAACTACAGTATCCAACAATAATGCATATATATCTCATGTCTCATTATAAGTTTTATGATATATAATTGAATATAATCCACTACCAATTCTAAATTCATACACCACACATGTCAAAGTT
Organism: Macadamia integrifolia; assembly: GCF_013358625.1. Lineage (NCBI taxonomy): Eukaryota > Viridiplantae > Streptophyta > Magnoliopsida > Proteales > Proteaceae > Macadamia > Macadamia integrifolia. The sequence goes on along the minus strand of NW_024868654.1, from coordinate 51,291 downwards.
TTGTTGAGTAATGTGGCTTCGCTATGATGTTGTTTGTTATTGTCAACATAGCCAACACACTCTTAGAGTAATATATGTTCAGTTTGAGTTAGGAGTCATCACTTTAGAAACACTTTTTAGCAAATGCATCAGTTTGTATATCAATTTTGAGATCCATACATTGATATTGAGTTGAAGGTGATATCATGAGAAATATAGGCCATTGAATTAGCTTCAAGTCAGCTAAAGAATCAAGTGGATTAGAGTTCGGGAGAGAAAGATATGGTGAATTAAGTAGACATTATGTTCAACAAGATAAGTCTTAAAAAGGGCAAAAAAACGGAAACGTGTTTAAACACTTTTTAAACGTGTTTAGAACAAAAATGCTTGTCGTTTGCTATTTTTTTAAGTATCTTTGATAAGCATAAGGGAAAATATGTTTTAAATAGTAAAAAACGAGAGCATGTTTAAAACAGAGTTTTAAATGCATTTTTGCTAACAGTGGGAGCACCCACACGACCCCTACCATGAGTCGCAACCATTTGCGACATACGCAAAGGGTACCTCACTTTAGAGGTAATTTGGTTTCCCAGCACTGCCTAGACCTGGGGAGAGGGCGCGGTCTCCTCATGCACCAAGGATTGGTCCGGGTCATCACCTGGGTCAAAGTCCAAAGACCCATTTTCAGATCCAACGTCTGACCCAATTAGTGGATCGTAATCTCCCTCATTGCGAGAAATCCTATCCACATTTAAATCCTTTCCTATTTCATTAGGACTCAAAACGACAGGATCCAATAGGATTTGAATATTTCCTCCATCAACGGGCATATTCTGTGGGATAATATTTGATTCAATATTCGGTTGATGAGGTGACAGAGATCTGACCCCACTGGAAGACTCTCTCACCGAGTTAACCTTACTTGGGTTAACTCCATCTTCTATGAACACAGCCCCAGGAATCCGTCCATCATTTTCCATCAAGGACTGCTTGGCATCGTCCACCTTCTTTTATCTACAGGCAGCAATCAGGTGACCAACACGTTTACAGTACCCACATCTTTCCACATTGTCTTCATAAACAACCTTCTGACGAAATTTGAGGACCAGATTCGTTGCCAGCTCCAGCCTTTCAATTTGGACCTCCTTTACTCTCACAGTCGTTTCAGATACATCAATCTCCACTTGGATTCGAGCAAAATAACCCATAAGACCCTGTCTCGTGTGTTTATCAAATGCAACCGGGCGCCCCACTGCCTTTGCAATGGACAACAGTACATTCTCATGTCAACATTCAAGAGGGAGATCAGGCAGGCGAATCCAAACAAGCTTCGTCAAGGATTGCTTCTCATGGCGGGCTTCCAATGCTGGAAGCGGATCAACTGATCACCAAACCTTGATGGACTCCTCCAAACTGCTAATTTACCACCCTCACACTTGAATTCGAAAATAACATAACCCTTTCCCAATGGGTTCATAACCACTTCTTGATTCAATTTACAGTTTGCACGAGCCTCCTCATGCAAAGCATCAAGGGAAATCAAATGGAAATTTACTCTCCCTATCAACGCGAAACGAAAGTTCTGCCGTTTTGCCTCATAGTCCTGTTGGGGAATGACAATCCTTCGAATGTTTCTTGCTTGAATTGGATCAGGCAAGGAATCAATGGTAGGCCATGAAGCGTTCCCCACTGCCTTCGTATAGGATTTCTTTAGAGCCACAGCCTCCGAGATCCTATCTTCTTCAGGAATCACAGGACCTCGATCCAGAGTTTCCCTCGAACCTCCATCTTCATCCTCCTCATCGGCAGGAACTCTACCCCTAAGATCGCCAGACACTCTCTCTCCTTCTTTCTCCATTCTATGTGAGTGTTCAGACCCAAATTTAAAAGTAAATAATTGGTGGATTGGGGATTGAACCCGATGTGAAACGTTTAAAAATTAGTGCTTGTTCAAAGCAACTCTTCTTCTTCTTCTTCTTCTTGTTTTAGTATCTTGCTTTTCGTTTATTTTCTTATCTATTATGTCTCTGCTTGTCTGAAGGTTAACTTATTTAAACGAGAGCTGCTCATTCCTGCTTTTGTGGAGGAAATATAAGCCGCAATCAAAGACTACGAAACAAAATGAACTGAGAAATTTTCTTTGATAAAATTTTCTCAGATAAAAGAGAAAGGGAAAATTTTGAAAGATGCTTATGAACAATGGATTTTCATATCTTGCAAATAATTCATATGATGATTTCACTGTAAAGGGAATGATTAGGGCCAATTACTTGCTGAAAAAATTTTTAATGAGAAAGTAGTCTATGGTTATTATCGAAAGCACAACAAATTATAGATAAAAAAGAAACCTAACCTCAAGCCGATCAGCTTGAACCTCTTCTTCTTCTTTCTTCCTTCTTCTTCTTTCCTAACCTCTCATTCTCGTCTTTCTTTTCTTTGTTCCAAACCTCAGGGAAGAAAAACCCAACGCTTTTTTTTTGGTGTAAATCCAACGTCAATTACAATAGATTGGAGAAAGGTAGGTTTAAGTAATGTTGTTAAGATGAAATGACTAAAATGCCTTTACAATTTCAATTATGGCTATATATTTTTATTTTAATTTGACAAGTTAAATATCTAATTTACCCCCATTAATTCATTCTTTAATAAATATTTTCATAATAATTTAGTCTTTTTACCCTTTTATTATTTTACCAAATATAATCAACCCTTGTTACACTAATAACTTCCCTTTTTTTTTTTTATTTAATTATTTACTTTATGAAAATTACTGAGATCTAATTGATAAGAAATAATTACAAGATAAGTAGATTTAAATTTTTTTCTTACTTCTAATAGTTTCAATTTTGAAAATATTTCCAAAGTTAATTATTACCAATATAGCCAAAGAAGAAAATAATTCGGAACAACCTTTTAAAATAACCCCCCAAGTCATTTCATCTTCTCTATCCATTCTTTGTTATTTAATTTTATTTATTTTTAATCATATGCGGGACCCACCAACAACTCCCCATCTTTTCTTTCTTTCCTTGCAGAAACCACACCATCCCTATCCCCCCCCCCCGCAACCCCCTCACCTTGCCCCATAACTCCACCCCCTCCCCTCTCCCACTCTCGCTCCCATCCCCTACTTCCCTTCCCTCCACCATGCTCCCATCAACTCCCACCCCATGCCCTTGCTTCTCTGTTACTCTATTATCAAACAAAGGTAAAACAAGAATCAAATCAAGTGATTAGTTACTTTAACTAAATCATTTTTTTCTAGTGGGAGATAAGGAGACAAAAATGAGAGGAAGTGAATGATTATATCAGCTTCAACAAGCAGGAAAAGAGGACGAGCAGCAAAAGGACGGCTTTTATATGGTTTGGAATTGATGATTTATCAATTTAAAATCAAACCAAACCTATTATTATTTAGTTTTCATTATTTGAAACTAAAATTGATTATTATTTGACGAGAAAATTCTCTGAGCAAGTGGCCTAGGTTATACATACTTTCTCTGATTTTATTTTTCATCCAATAACGTAAATTGATGAAACTATTTTGTGTTTAAATTCCGCACCCATCGCTTAGGTTTCACTGAGGATTTTCCTTAAGATCATGTCTGGCTATAATTTGTGTTAGGGAATAGGGACTAGGAAGGGGAGAGGTGGCCTGTCTCTTAAGTCTTTAACTCTTCTTCTCTCCTTGTAATTTCATCCATTGTATTTGTAGGTTAATCTATGGTTTGTGAGGATTGTCTGTGTCAACATCCTGAGCAGTAGTAAGCACATGATTACATTGATTTGGGACCTCACCTGTAACCTAGGAGTCCCGGGAGAAAGTAGGGATTTTGGAGGGGAGAGAGATTGAACATTGGGTGAGGCGGGGGGATGTCAAGGGAGGGCAGAGAAATCGGAGATGGGGCAAGGGGTTGATGAGAGAATGGTGGAGGTGGAGTTGGTCGGCAAGGTGAGGGGGTTGTAGGCTAGGAATGGTGTGGCTTCTATAGGGAAAAAAAGAAAGGAGGAGGTGGTGGTGGATTCCATCGATATGATTAAAAATGAATGAATTAAAAAAATAAAAAATGGTGAGAGAAGATGAAACTCTTTTTTTTTTTTTTTTTCGTGTTTGTGTTTGTGTGGACAAATATAACACATTCATCATATTTTTACTTATTTTATGTAATTGGGAAACTCAAATATTTTCCAAATAACCAACCTTCTTGCAAATCTAAGATTGCAAATTTGTACGTTTGACCATTTATTAGATGGCAGAGAGTTTATATGTATGCAACAAACTAAATGTTTAAATGTCCTTGTAGGGGTAACCTACAACACAAAAAATACTTTACCCATAAAGACTTTAGAGGACCAGGCCAACTACCCCACCTTCGGCATTGGCATCAGCAGGGAAGCGAGCCTTAGAGGCCGTTTGGTATAGTTCATAAAAAACGTTTCTAGCGTTTTTTCGTGTTAATAGAACAAAAAAACGCAGAAAACCGTTTGGCATGTTTAGGCTCCGTTCCAGTTTTTTCGAAACTGTCAGTGTGGTAAGAAACGAAAATTGCCCAATTTGACGAAACGCTCGGAGGCTGTTCCGTCGGCCACGTTTCGTTCCAAATTAATAGAGGGAGGAACTTTCGTTCCCGATTGTCCGCGATAGAGAGAGGATAGCAGAGAGGAAAGAAGAGAGAGCCTAGCTGAATCTTCACCTCAGGTCTGTGCTTTGCCTCTCCTCCTTCTTCTCCTTCTTCTTCTTCATTTCTTCTTTTCTTCTTTTATTCAACCTCTTCTTCTTCTTCATCTATTGTAACCACAGAGAGGGTTTGTGTGAAATCTAGGGGTTTTTTTCTCCTTCTTCTTCTTCATTTTTTCTTTTATACCAGAGACAGAGATCGATTAGCTTAACAAAGTTCTGGTTTCGAATAGTTTGGAACTCGCACAGAGAGAGGAGAGAAGAAGAAACAGGAGCTCGCCCCCTTGTGAAATCTCCTCTGCAGGTAATTTTGATTTCGGCTCTTCTTCTCCTTCTTCTTTTTCATCTGTTTTAACCTCTTTCTTCTTGTATTCTAACCTCTTCTCCTTCTTGTTCATCTATTGTAATCACAGAGCAGGAATTGGGACAAATTTTAGGGTTTTTCTAGACCCCCTATACAGAGAGGTAACGTCTTCTTATTCTCTTCTATTTCTTCTTCTTCTCCTTTGCTTCCTGAATCCATACACCTCTTGTAATATTCTTCTTCCCCATTTCTTATTGTTTCTCTGTTATTTTATTTTCCCTGTTGTTAACGAGTCAACCTAGTGGTGAGAGATTTGTTGAATCTCTTTCATACCTTTCCCACTCATTATCAAACTTAGGGATTAGAGTTGCTATTTCTGGATGACCCTCCCTGAAGAATCCCAACCCAAAACCCTACTGCAATAACTGAAAATCTGGCCTTTTCTCTCTCCTACGGTAGACATAATTGCAGAATTTGTTTTTCTTCAATCTTCGACTTTTGGGTCTGTTATTGGGTTGGATTTGATAGAGTTGGGAATTACAAACATGTTCTTAATTTCTCCTGAGATTTGGAGCCCTGTTTGAGGGGCTGGGTTGATTGCAAGGAGTCTCGTTACCACTGGTTTCTTGTTATCTATTGTGTAGTTAAAGAGGATATAAACTTCCCTTATTTATGAGTAAGATCCTCTACTTCACATATTATACTCAAGCCATGGTTTCTAAATTTTAATTTGGTTTATCTCCATTTCCCTTTTAAATACCAGAAACATGTCCCCATATTCCTTTTTATCTGAGTAGGGGATGCCCTATTTATGTGTAATCTGATATTTTTCTTTTCATTTTAGTGCTATTTGATCCTTTGAATAATTTCCTTTTAGGAGATATATGCAAAAGATGAGACTTATTGGTGACCATTTTATCCCTTTCTCGTGTGACTTGTTAAATTTAATTCAACAACAACAACTCAGGCTTGTTAAATTTAATAATATGGTCAATTGTGCATCTTGGTATGGGGGCTGTGGTGATTCTAAGTAATGGTGCCTGATTTATGGAAGTAGGGACTATATTTCTTGTTGGTAGAGAAATCTGGAGACAGTTTCAGGCACCACATTTTGATATCTTAAGTGGAGATTGACACCAAGGATACTCTAGTGAATGATGGTGCTATGCACAAACAATTTCTACCCATCCTTTCTTGTTCCAATGGGAAGTTGCAGTGTGGCGTAATTGTTTGAATTGGTTCTTATTTAACCCTTCACACTAGCAGCAATGAATGAGTAAAAATACCCTTCCTATCCTTTCCTATTCCAATGGCGAGTTGCAGTGTGGTGTAACTGTTAGAATTGGTTCTTATATAACCCCTCACACTAGTAGCAGCTAAGAGCGAGTAAACTGACTTTCTGGGATTACTCCAGAATTATTGTAGTTCAGTTTTGAGTCATTGGAAATGTATGAGTGTAGGCTGGATAAGGTTGTTAAGTTGTTACATTCAGAATAAAAACAATTAAATATTGCCCTTATTGAATGCATTTGATTGTACAACTGAGTCTCTGCTTTGGGAATGTGGTAAGGAAAATCAGTTGAGATGGTTTAGTTTTGTCCAGCAAAGGTTAGTACTCTGGTGCAGCAGATGAAAACACAGCATTACCATAATCTTCTTTTTTGCATTTTCCTTGTTTGGGTTTTTCATAAATTGTGTATCAAGGACCAGTGACAACTTCCATCTCTTAAAATTTACTTACATTACAATATTTTTTGGTGGTAGTATATTCAATTTTTAGAGTGTCAGCATGGCTCTTCAAACATTTCCCAATTTTCAAGGTTAATTGTTATGTATTCCCTAATCTTATTTCATTTTGTGTTCGGTTGTTATGTTTTACCATTAATTTTGCTAACCTCAAATGTCTTTTGCGTATTCATTAAAACTGTCCCCAATGCTTTTCATGTGAATAATCTGTGGCTTTAAACTCTGCTTGGTTCCCAATATGCTAACTTTTACACTAACTTATAATGTCTAGCTATTATGTCTGGAAGTAGTATCCCTGCCGTTAAGTGGTCAGAATTTGAGACCACTGTTTTCATTGAAGCAATGAAAGAAGCTGTAAAAAATGGTCACAAATCCGGTAATTCATTTAACAAAACTGGATGGGAGAACATTACAAAGCAATTTCAACAGGCTTTAAATCGTCCAGTTGGGAGAGAACAGTTACGCAATAAGATGAACAAGTTGAAACAAGAGTATCAATAATTCAAGAGACTGCTTGATACAACTGGATTTGGGTGGAACTCAATGACAAAAACAGTCACAATCGATGATGAGTCCGTATGGGATAGGGCAATACAGGTACAATAGATTTCAGTAGCTAGTTCAATTATTTAAAAATTAGATTACAATGAGTAGTACATCTAAGTGATACAATTACTGCTTATGCAGGCAAATCCAGGTTGGTTGAAATACAAGAAGTATGGACTAAACAATTGGCCAGATTTGAGCATGGTATTTGGGGATGCATATGCTAGAGGTAACTTAGGGGTTGATAGTGCTCAAGATTTGGATGGCATTGAAGCTGTTAATACAGTTGATATTGAGCAAGTCTCTCACTCCCCCAGTACCCCGGTGCATATAAGCATGACTGACCCCTTTCATGAGGATACTCATACTCCAACTCAGACCACCACAAAACGAAGTCTTGATAGGACACCTACAGGACGAAGAAAGAAGAACGCCAATAAGGGAGATAGTCACGTGAAGGACTTGTATGGGAAGTATTTATCCATGAAAATTGAGAAAGCATCTAGTACTTCTGTTACATCTCCTGTTCATGGTGGGGTAGGTGCATCTTGTCCTCGAGATTTCAGTGCGAGAGCATGTGAGGCGGTGATATCCTCCATACCGGATATATCAAAGGAGTTATATTTGAAGGCCACCAGTCGTATGTGTACTGATCCTAGTTGGAGGGAGTTGTTTGTCTGTGCAGAGCCTGCGAAGAGGACTTGGCTTTTAGATGCGTTGGAGTAGTTGATGTTGTGTTTGTATGCTACTTTTGATCATTTTGGATTCGAGACTCTACTTTTGATGTGTGTAATTTTACTTTTGGAGATACATTGCATGACTTGGCTTTATTTCTTTTGTGTTTTTTTCCTATTATTGATGTGTGTAATGCTGAACATGTGGTTTGGGTTGACACGATGTGTCAGCTTGTTATGTTTCACAGATATTTGTTTCCAATTGTGTAGTAATTGTTTATTTATTGCAGTTATGTCAAATGCATTATGTGAAACTTCTAGTGATGAAGAAGATATGGTCATTCACATGGGAATGGAATTACTGAGTGAGGCTGTATATATTCGAGAACCATGTCGGGATAGTGTATTTCCAGGTGCTATCATGATGCATGAGGTATTGAATGGGCATGCCAATAGATGCTATGAAGAGTTTAGGATGGAACGTCATGTCTTCCTTAACCTATGTGACTATGTTAGACATAGGGGGTGGTTGAAAGATACGACCAACATCCGAGTGGATGAACAGCTTGGAATGTTCCTATGGATTGTTGGGAAGGGTTCAAGTAATAGGGACACCCAAAATCATTTCAACCACTCAGGAGAAACAATTAGTCGAACATTCAATGTTGTCTTGATTGCAATGCAACGCCTGACTAAGGAGAAAATCAGACTGCCAGACGTCAATATGATACCGATAGAGATTGCACAGAACCCGAAATACTATCCTTTTTTCAAGGTAAATATGTTAATATGATACATGTCTGTAATTAAATATATGAATGTTTATATTCTTATATGTACTGGCCATTTAATTGTCATTATATGTCATAGCATTGTATTGGCGCCATAGATGGTACTCACATCCATGCTGTAGTTCCAAGAGAGGATCAAATTCGATATAAGAATCGGAAGGGGATCACAACTCAAAATGTGATGTGTGTATGTTCATTTGACATGCGATTCACATATGTGTATGCAGGATGGGAAGGTAGTGCAAACGATTGTCGAGTACTTGAACAGGCAAGAAGTGATCCTCGATTGAGTTTTCCTCATCCACCTCCAGGTATTAACTTTATACTAATATATTAGATTTTCATTTGAGTGTATACGTAATAACATATATTATTTTTTGACTGTAGGAAAGTATTATGTTGTCGACTCTGGGTATGCTAGCCAATCTGGATTTTTGACACCATTTCGGGGTGAGAGATACCATCTACCGGACTATAAAGGGCATAGAAGATCCCCAAGAACAGCGAAAGAGTTGTTCAATTATAGACATTCATCACTTCGGAATGTTATTGAACGCACATTTGGGGTATTGAAGAACAAATTTAAAATTTTAAGGCTAATGCATCAGTTCCCAGTGGAAACTCAAGCATCAATCGTATTGGCATGTTGTGGGCTACACAACTATATTCGAGAAGAGCATATTGCTGATGCAGAATTCATGGGGATGAGCGATGATTTAAAAGTTGCAGAAGATGACTTGAATCCGCCACATGAAGATTTCGTTGATCATTCTACAATACAATCAAGTCAACGAAATCGGGCAAAAGAGATGAATGCCACTAGGCTAAGAATTACAAATGCAATGGCTAGACAGCAAAGGATGCCAGAACTAGTTGAAAACTAAAACCGATAACTATTTTCCCAAAACTGAAAACCTAAATTGATGTTTCAACCCACGTAGTACTTGTTTTATGGTACATTTATATATGTGGTATAAGTTGATATATTATTATGAATGCCATATATTTGGATGCTATATTAAATTTTTTGATAAATACATTTCTGTTACAGATGACTTCTTCTATGCCCCCACTCATGATAGCAACTTGTGAAATTTGTGGGAAGAGTTGTGGTAAATATACAACCAAGTCGGGTAAAAATATTGGAAGAGAATTTTTCAAGTGTGAAGATTCATGTAATTTTTTTATGTGGGTGGATCAACTACATCTATGTAGATGTGGTAAAGGTCAATGCAAAGTACGAACTGCGATGAAAGGTCCAAACAAGGGACAGTATTTTCTATGTTGCCCAAGTTCAACTGGGGTAATTTATTTCTACGATTGACCTATACCTATAGATAATTTATGATTTAAATTTAATTGATGTTAAATTTCAACGACCCTAATCACATCTATTATTTGATATAGACTGATAACTGTGGATGTGGTTGTTTGTATGATTGAAAGATGAAACACATATCTCTACCATACAACATACATTATGTTCAGAAAGCTCAAGCTCAACATCAACATCATCCAGATCACTTTCCGTTTCAAACGAGTACATGAAAGGATATCTGGAAGGGACACTTAAAGGAATAGAGGACCAAACAAATAAGATGAAAGACATCCTCCATGCATTCAAGTCTTTAGACTTGGAAAAAAAGTGAAAATTTGGGGAATTATGTAATAGTTAACTTGCACAAGGCATTGTTAATACTGTATTTTATTCATCCTTTGGAAACCATTTTTTTTTCGTTGGTGTGTAATATTTTATTGTCACAAAAAAATTTATATGCTTATAGTATTTTAATGTTATTTTTGTAATTATTGACTTAAAAGAAAAGAAAAAAAAAATCGTTTCTGAAACAAGAATTACCAAACGGCAGAAATGTCGTTTCTTGGTTCTGAAACTATTCTAGAAACAGATTCACCAAACAGGCATAAATTGTTTAAAAACGGCGTTTTGACACAGAAACTGAAATTACCGTTTCTGACAAGAAACGAAGTTTCTGGAACAGAAACGATACCAAACGGGCCCTTAGTGACCTAAAAGCCAGACCTTAAAAACAAAGAGAACTATAAGAAATGATAACGAGGACGTCTAATAGCATCCTTTTTCAGATCTATTCTGACCATGCACATCTTCCTCCAGAGAGTTGCTCATCCTTTTTTTTTGGATGAATTTTGCTCATCCTTTAGCTACTATCTAAGAGTGCAAATTTGTACATTTGACCATTTGTTAGATGGTAGAGAGTTTATATGTATGCAACAAACTAAATGTTTAAATGTTCTTGCAAGGGTGACCTACAACACAAAAAAGACTTTGCCCATAGAGACTATCGAGGACCAGACCAACTGCCCCACCTTCGACATTGGCATCAGCAGGGAAGAGAGCCTTAGTGACCCCTAAAATCTAGACCTTAAAAACAAAGAGAACTATAAGAAATGATAACAAGGACGTCTAATAGCATCCTTTTTCATATCTATTCTGACCAAAGCATGCCAAGATAGAATAGGAAAGGAGTAATCAAATTTTTCCGTTGACTTAGCAAGAAAATCCACTATAGAACTTGCCTCTCTATAGCAATGAAAAATCCTCCATTCCACGGAGTTCAACTATAGAAGCTAACGATTCCACCTCTAACAACAATACCATGGCACCACACCCTTTGAAAGCAAAAGCACAATTGAGACCACGTCACATTCCACCCATAGTCGTTGAATGTTCAAATTCTTTGCCTTCTCTAAACCCTCTATACCACTAGATCTAAGTTAGATTTAAGGATTGAAAATCAATTTTACCTTCTTTGCTCAAGAACTCTTCAAAAACCCCAAAATCACCTCTTAACTCAAGAAATCACCAATGTTCTCAAATCTTGCAAATACTTCTTTAAACCTTCAAAATCAACACATAGACAATCTATTAAACCTTAAATTCATTATCTCAAGTGGGTTAACAAGATCTCATAGAACTCTACCCAAATCAAGGGTTTCACTTGGGGTTTTGTGAAAGTTTAAGAAGTATAGCCTTCACCCACCTCAAATCGTAGGTCTCGTTTTGGGGATCACTTTTTCGGTACCGGAATGAGAAGATCAAACCTCGGCATCGCTTAAAATCATTTCTTCCTCTTTTTCTTTTCCTTTCTTCTTCTTCATTCTCTTTTCTTCCTTTCTTTTCTCTCTCTTCTTTACTTTTCTCACCCACTCTTTAAGGCATTAAATGAGAAAAAAGAAAAATAATAAGTACTATTTATACTAGACAATATTTAGTAATCACATGGGTGGGTCATACTGGTGGGCGGGTTCACTCACCTATGACCGCCCACCTGTTGGTCAAAACTTAGCCAAACAATTGGGATTTCGATGGAATTCGACTCTCAACATGTATCTCACTCTCGACACAAGATATATAATATGTATACACTTTAGGATACGGCTACATACCAACATTACCCCGTACATAACCTTATGATACGTGCATGTACACGGATTGGGTACACTCATCTCCTTTGGCACTGACTCGGACTTGTCTGGCCAACCTGTATTCAAAGTCACCCTTCCCATCATGGTTCATAGGGAACCCGCCTTAACCATCTTTGGTTCGGGTTCTGCATGGTTAAACCGAGTCAACCGTATAAGTAAACCAAGTTTTAAAAGTAGGGTATCACTTCCGTCGTAGACAAAGAAATTTTTGCCAAAGCAGTTTTTGCCTATAAAGACACTTGCTCACCAACCAATATCATCTCTAGCGAGCATGAAAATATAAACTATCAAGGATCTTCTCTTATTCAAGTCACTTGCATAATATGATTCCACATAATCAACAACATATGATTGATTGCCATTGCCTCCATATACCAAGCGAACATTAATAATACCTCTGAGATACCAAATGATCCATGTCATGGCTGATCAATAACCCTTGCCAAGATCGACAATGTAAAAAATAATGACACTAACATTCTGTGAAATATGTGGATGAGTACATACCATAGCATACATGATGCTCTCAACTACACCTGGATAATAAACATGAGGCATGTGTTCCTTCTCCTCGCTACATCATGGTGACATAACTTTTGGAATTCTAAAATATACTTCTAATGAAGTACTTACCAGTTTCTTGCTATACATCCCAAAGCATTCAAGCACTTTGTCTACTTACTTCTTTCTATGATAAGAAGAGCTTTATTGTGTTGCAAATGAAGTGTTAAATTATATCAACCGGCTAGTGCAATTGTGCGACGGTGGTGCACAAAACCCACCTTTTGAGAAGAGATGTTATCTTTCCCTGCCTACCTATCAAAAATAAATAAATAAATAAATAAATAATTTCAGTTAGTATGATATTTTAAGATGATTTAATCAGTCAACAAATTTTTATTTAACTGACAATGGCCATTTAGCCCTTTTGGCATAATAACTTTCACTGTTCTTTTCAATCGGTCAACAAATTATTTTGATCTCCATACTCTTTATCATACAGTCCTATCGTTCGGCCGTTGAAGAATGTAATTCAGTTGGGTTTTTTCTAATCTATTAATTTTTTTTTCTTATTTCAGCAAAGGAAACATTAAAAGTCAACAGAAAATGGAATTTTTCAATGAAATCAGATTCATCAGAACTTCTGTATTTTCTGTATTATCTCTGTACTATCTCTACAATACAGACACAAAGTTACAACAAGAAGCTCTCCTAAAATCATTATTAGATATCTCTTCATATATCAGTTTATAGATCCTTTCATAAGTGACATATCGGTATGATAGAACAAGAACTTCTAGCCAGAGATTTCAATGGCTTTGACCTCTGGTTTCTTCACTTCTTCCTTGGGCACCGTGACAGTGAGCACACCATTCTCCATGGCAGCCTTCACCTCATCTATCTTGGCATTCTCAGGCAACCTGAACCTGCGCAGGAACTTGCCACTGCTACGCTCAACCCTGTGCCACTGGTCACTCTTCTCTTCCTGCTCTTTGCTCCTCTCTCCACTGATCTGGAGGACTCTGCCTTCTTCAACCTCGACTCTCACTTCTTCCTTCTTGAGCCCAGGAAGATCAGCTTTGAAGATATGGGCTTGTGGGGTCTCCTTCCAATCGATACGGGCATTGACTAATGCAGCTGTTTCAGTGGAGAATTGGTTTCGAGGAACAGATTGGAAGGTTGAGAAGGGGAAGTCGTTGAATGGATCCCAGATATCCATTGCGAATGGATCGGAGATGGTTCTCCGGCCACCAAAGAAGCTTGGAATAAGCGACATTGCCACTGATTTAGCTTTGTTTACTTGCAGAGAATTCTTCTGGTAATGATAAATAGATCGCTGCTTGGCGTAAAACTTCCTGAACGTTGTGGAGGAAGGACATCAGTTCTATATTTATATAACAGGGGAGGAAGAATTCCAGTACTTTCCCGGGTTTTCCTACACCGAGAATCTGGTTGTTTCTTTGATTTTTCTTTCTTCGGATTTTCGTGAACATTCTAGCACTTTCTCAGCATCGAACTGAAGAAAATGACAATTTGGGCCCAGATTATGGGTTTTAAATGGGCTTGGCTAGGAACCCAAACCAGCCAAATACTTATCACTGGTGGCTTCCTTGATTCTTCGGATTTTCGTGAACATTCTAGTATTTTCCAAGCCTTTTGAGACTTTTTGACAATCTGGGCCAGATGTTGGGTTGTTAATGCTTTGGGTTATGAACCTAAAACCAAATACTGACAATAATTGAACTGGGCCGGCCAGTAAACTTGGATCACCTTAGGCTATGTTTCGTTGCAAAAGAAACTAAAAGGAAAGAAAGTGAAATTTTTATACTTAAAAAAAAATATTTGTAATTATTATCCATATAACTTTAACATTAACTTCAAATCATTCCATATTTAGTTATAAAATTTCACTTTACTTTGCATCCAAAACCCTTTGCTATAATATATAAAATAAAAATTACATGTAAAATATATCATTATTAAATATGATTAAAAAAAAGAGTAATTTATACAATCATATGGGGTAATGGTTATAAACATTTCTTTTAAAGTATGAAAATTTCACTTCGCTTCCCTTTAAATTCCCATTGCAACCAAACTGAGCCTTTGGTTCAGGTCCTTAATGGTAATATGGTCACAGTTTAGTTGATAACTAAAATTCACCCCCCAAAAAAAGTTGATAACTAAAATATGTGGGCATATTGTCCACAACATTATTTAAATTTCACTTCTGCTAATGTTTTATCAACTGTTAAAATCACATATTTAACCTTAGGAATGATGGTATGCCAAATTTGACATATTGCTAATCCATGTGGTTTGCAATTTATCCGGTAGTCAGTTTGTTGAAATGAGCTTGAACAAGTCACCTTTGAAATTCTTTCTAGTGATAATAACAATTGCTGGAAAAATAGATAATTGAATTTCTTTTTGGTAATAAGAGAAATTTGTTTATAATCAACTCCACAAGGGAAGAGAAGATTACACCTATCATAATACAAAGCTAAGGAAGCGAAAGAGGGGTAGGTGGTGTGGTGTGGTGTGGTGTGGTGTGGTGGGGTGGGATGGGGTGGGGGAGAGTCATTCCATATAACAAAATATTAGTGAGAAGAACCGATGGAGGCAAAACTATCAACCACAAAATTAACTTGGCAAAAAGCATGTTGAAATAGTACCACTCTAAATCTTTGGCTGAGACTAAAACAATATGAAATTATATGGGAAATCCTCTAAGGGATGGAGTTGTTAATGCCGTTGGGAATGTTGATCACCAATGTTAGAACAAACACTAAGAAACATGAATAAATCGAACAGATTCGCACAATATAACATAGAGATTTAACAAGGTTCACACATCGATGCAGTGTGGTACGTACTCAGTTGAAGAAGAAGATGATCCACTATATTGGAAGAAAAATTACAATGGAAATCTCTCAAGAACACCAAAACTGGCAGCCAAAACACTTGCCCAAAAACCCCAACACAAAAACCTCAAATCTCACTAATGAAAACAACAAGACATCATACATATAAAAAATCCTCCAATCGGGTTGATCCATCAAGTCACGGCTACTCGAGTTGTACCGTAGGGGGGGTTTGCCCCTGCACCCATATACAAGATCAGTTAGTGGATCCGGGCTTGGGCCTATCACCCAAGCCCTCTACTAACATCATAGGCCTCAGGAAAAAAAAATCCCATTCAAGATGCAACCAAATTTTGTCGAAGCATATCAATCTTCAAAACAGATAAAGAATTCGAGACAAACATAACAACCAGTAAACAATCACCCTCGATTATAATATAAGAAAAATTTTTGGAGAGTACAATTTGAAGTCCCATTCTGATAACAAGTGCTTCAGAAATCTAGGCATAAATAACTTCCACAAAATCTGTAAAACCACAAATGAAATTGCCACTATTTAGTAGCAATCTGATCAAATGCTAAAAGTGACCTTTTTTAATAATTTTACATCAGCATTTATAGAGGCTTGATTGTGAATATAATCATTATAACTGAGCCATATATGCCAAAGGAGTTGAGCCACAAAGGCCCGCGTTTTTTGTTTACTTTGCTTGGGAGATTGCAGAGAGAAAATTTATGCCCAACCCACTCACTAATAGTCATGCCCATAGGGTGGGAGGTGAAAGAACAATTTGTGAAAAGATGATTTGTGATGAGCATATGATGATTGTAAAAGGGGCATGATGAAGCAACGTTAAGACTGTAGAGGAAAGGAGTCCTCCATGCGGAATATAATCTAGAAGGATTTTCCAAAGGAAGATACAAATTTTTGAGGCTGTAGGGAGATGCCAAAGATGTTTCCAAATGGGATTGATATCAGAATAAGAAGGGGGAGAGGGAGAGACGATAGGTAGATGCACCAGTAAAAGAACCGATCTCTCTGCCCAAAGCTTCTTCTGCAACAAAGAAGTTTTTAAGAAAACCATTTTAGCATCAGCTTCCTTATTGAAGAGATCAGTCATCCCTGTTGCTTCAATTTGATCTTGAACAGAGGTCAAAACTTCCATAGCTTAGACACCTCCTTATTTAAATTCAAAACACCTCTCTTGCCCAATTTCGAAGAACTGATTTTAAAGATTTTAATTTCTGATACAAGATGTGAATAGGACAACCCCTAACCTCCTTACCCCAAGCCTCCTTGACCATAGAGAAAAAGCTTTCATCCTCCATCCAGAATGAATAAAATTGAAAGAATATTACCAGGCTTCCGAATCGTACCCAAGAGCACGAAGATGGGAGCATAATTAGAAGCTGTGCACAACAAACTTCACTGCGAAATATTATGGAATAAATCTAGCAATTTCTCATAACAAAAACAATGATCCAAAACTTCAGCCACATGACCACATCATCTATTATTTGTCCAGGTAAATTCCTTCCCTTAAGTGGGAATAGAAATAAGCACAAAACCATTAATCATTGCCTAAAATTTTGCAGCCGACCCAATGCTATACCACCCAAGACCTCACTTTTCATGAGAAGCTAATGTTGTATTAAATTCCCCAATCACCGACCAAGGAGTTGATGGTATAGGCGGAGAACACAAATCCGCCCAAAGCTCCTTACAAAGAGCTTTAAAACAACTAACATGGACAAAAGATATTTTCCCACCGCACGACCAGCCCAATCCACAATAATCAAAATTTCTTGCTGAGAAGAAGGAAACACCATCAGTCTTTTAATTACCCTCCTCCACATAATCCATAAATTCGGCACCTTATCATGTCACTCAGTATGAATAAAATCTACTACCCAAGCTTATTGAAAAATAAAGAAGAAAAAAAACTAACCTGAACCATCGGTTTAGCCAAACAAACAATATCTAGAGACTGACTCCTTTAAAATTGAATGCAAAGTCCTTCCAGAGACCTTCTTTCATACCATGGATGTCCTAAAAACAGACTTTGCATGATCACTTTTTGGAAGAACCATTGTTGTCAGACTTTGCATAATCACTATTGCCTTTGCTTTCTTGTATTCACTGCAAATACATCTCCCTTTTTCACGGTTTAATACAACCTTGTCCACTGCCATAACCTCAGGATAAGAGAGAGAAACTATTCCCCCTGAAACCTCTGCCACAGGTGGAGGGTTCACCACTGCATCTTTCACACAAATATCATGAGCACCACCACCATGTTGAAC
Organism: Macadamia integrifolia; assembly: GCF_013358625.1. Classification (NCBI taxonomy): domain Eukaryota; kingdom Viridiplantae; phylum Streptophyta; class Magnoliopsida; order Proteales; family Proteaceae; genus Macadamia; species Macadamia integrifolia. Next base: position 33,439 of record NW_024868654.1, on the reverse strand, counting down.
ACCTCTAACCTACTTACCCTTTTTCTTATAGCATCACCTTTCATTTTGGACGAGGTGAAAAATCCTCATAGAACGACCGTATCCCAACTCGATGGCGCCCTAGTCCTCCTGTCCCTTCTTGGCAACGCCTAGGACCACACCCGCATCTTCCACTAGATCGGGTTCAATGGACCCACATCCAACCAGACTGGGAATCCTCATCCAACCCAGATGAAATATCCTCATCTGAAACCGCCTCCTACATAATTGTCATTCCCAAATTAACATCCTCCATATTTAGAGTCTAAAATAATTGAAATATCTTCCGCCTCAAAATTATCTTCATTAGGAGTCCCATGTAAGGAAGGAACTAAAGAAGAGGCGTCATTAAAGGGATCTTTCATAGAGGGATTGTGCTCCCCACCCGAGTTGACTCCAGCCGAGCTAACTCCATCTTCTACATACAACGCACCTAGGCCCCATCTGCTGCATCCAACAAGACAAAACATTGTATCCGACCTTCTTGCAGCAGCCACAGAACTCAAAACCATCTTTGTAGATAATTTTCTTATGACAACCATAGACCTTAGATGTGCCAGATTCTAAACGCTCAACTTGTACTCAATCAATCCTTGAAGTTAATTAGGGCGTATCTTATACATCTGTTGTCTTTTTAATTGAGTATTTTGATTCTAGATCGATGATAAAAGTAATTACATAATGTGATTTTCTCACTTTTATAGGTTACAAGGTCATGTGAGTAAAAGATGCTAAATAGGAGGATTCAATGCAATCTAGACACTAGTCTATCCATGAATTGGCCCACATGTGATCAAGGGCAAGATGAGAAGAAGTTTAACGAAAGCAATCAAGGAAAAATGAGGAATTTTACCTCAAATTAGAATTTTGACCAGGAGATTGAGCAACAAAGAAGAATTGGCCAAGGGAGGTCTTGCGCAAGTTTGAGAAGTGAAGTGTAGGGGCATGACAGTAAGTAATTTTGAAGGTTGACGAGTTTTCAAGAACATATCGGATTTAGGCTCGTTTCATTCGTAATTTAAAATGATACATCTTTAATTCTTAGGTCGGGTCAGTTTGAGATCAGGATGGAGAGATATAGCCGAAAAACCATTTTTGTCTAAATTGGGATTTGACTTCAAATTTAGAATTAAAAAAAAAAATCAACAATCTCTCTCCTCTTTTCCACACATTATTCTCTATTTCTCATTTTTTTCTATTCTTGGTTTCCCTCTATCTCTCTCTCTTTCTTCTTTCACGTATCTCTCTTCTTCTTAAATTATTTCTAACACTCTTTCTTTAGCCTATATATAGGAACTTAACTCACAATCAAGGGGGGGGGGGATTACTTTTTAGAGAGATTTTTATTATTTCGCTTGAGTTTTAAGTAGAGATTGAAGTTGAAGTTTGGAGTTCTTAAAGCTTGGATTTCTGCAAGACATATTCAGTAAAGTATTTAATTTCAAATTAAATTCAATATCATGTATTGTCTATCTTCAAGTTATTCTCAAATCTCAATCTTTCCTCATCCCCATGGTGAACTATATCTTGTAACTTGGGGATTGGATGAAACTGTGGGAGAAGAGTAGCTTGTGAATAATTGATACCCGTTAATTTCATTCCATGTAACCAAAATCATATTGTAATATAAAAATCATGCATGTTATTAATGTCCATTCGTATGCGTAATTTTAGATGTTCCCATGTTGTATTCCTTATAATTTTTTATGTCATATTAGATTTAAAAATTCATATTTTCTATTGACTTAATTCAAGCATGCAATATAAGGTTTAGATTGATTTCCAATTACTCATAATTTCATGACTAATTCCAATTCCTAAGTGCCTTTTCCAATTCTAATTTCATGACTAATTCCAACACATTTTTATTAAATGATGATGGCCCATTTAGCCCTTTTGGCATAATAATCGTCACCGTTCTTTTCTATCAGTCAACAAATTATCATGATCTTCATCGTTCTTTTCAATCAGTCAACAAATTATTATGATCTCCATCCCTCCATTTCCCATCTTATGCTCCTACCGTTCGGCTGTTAAAGAATGTACTTTGGTTGGATGTTCTTTAATCTAAATTGTTTTAAGACAACTAATTGAGTATTAATCTAATCTACAAAATGTTCATGCAATATGGTTAACAAAAATAGCTTTTTCTTATTTCAGTGAAGGAAAACATTAAAAGACAACAGAAAATGGAATTTATCAGAACTTTTGTATTTCTGTATTAAACATTCTCTCCAGAAAGCACAAACTCGAAGTTACAACAATAAGCTCTCCAAAAATCATTATTAGATATCTCTTCATATATTAGTTTATAAATCCAATAATTAATCACATCAGGGTGTGTAACAGGAGAACTTCTAGCCAGAGATTTCGATGGCCTTGACCTCTGGATTCTTCACTTCTTCCTTGGGCACCGTAACAGTGAGCACACCATTCTCCATGGCAGCCTTCACCTGATCTATCTTGGCATTCTCAGGCAACCTGAATCGACGCAGGAATTTGCCACTGCTACGCTCAACCCTGTGCCACTGGTCACCCTTCTCTTCTTGCTCTTTGCTCCTCCCTCCACTGATCTGAAGGACTCTGCCTTCTTCAACTTCAACCTTCACTTCCTCCTTCTTGAGCCCAGGAAGATCAGCTTTGAAGATATGGGCTTGTGGGGTCTCCTTCCAATCGATACGGGCATTGACAAATGCATCTGTTTCATTGGAAAATTGGGTGCGAGGAACAGATAGGGAGGTTGAGAAGGGGAAGTCGTTGAATGGATTCCAAATACCCATTGAGAATCGATTGGAGATGGTACGCCGGCCATCAAAAAAGCTTGGGATGAGCGACATTGCCACTGATTTAGGCTTTTAGGATCGACACGTATTGCAGAGAACTCTTCTCATATAGATAGATTGATCGATGCTTGGTGTAGGATTCCTGAACGATGTGGAATGTTGAATTGAGTCTTCATTAATCAGTTTTATGAGTTGGAGGTACACGTCTTATATAGACCTTCAAAGGTGAAAGTGTACTCCAACTCTAATACAAAAGAGACAGTCACAATAGGACTCTGATAGCACATGTGATAGTTACAATAGGACTCTGATATCACATGTGACAGTTACAATAGGACTCTGATATCCTAAGAGAGAGACTTCGTGTTGCTGTCCAATGAGACTCCTATTTTGTAGGAAAGATTTTTGAGGTAGAGGAGGACTCTAACTGCGTTGATACACCCCCTCAAGGTGGGAATTTGAACGGTCGAATTCGCAGCTTGTCTCGGAGAAAAGTGAATCGTTTTGAACTGAGAGGCTTGGTATGGATATCAGCTATTTGATCATTTGTGGAGATGAATTGCACCTGAAGCTCCTTGGAGGCAACCTTGTCCCCGAAAAAAATGAAAATCTATTTTAACATGTTTTGTATGGGCATGAAACACAGGATTGACTGAGAGATAAGTGGCACCAATATTGTCACACCAAAGGATTGGCACTGTGGGGATAGGAATGCTCAGTTCAGCAAAGAGAGAGCGGAGCCAGGTGAGTTCTGCACAAGCATTAGCGACAGCCTTGTACTCTGATTCAGTAGAAGAGTGTGCAATCATTTTCTGCTTTTTAGATGCCCAAGAGATTAAATTTGGACCCATGTAGATGGCATAGCAGCCTGTCGACTTCCGGTCAGCATTATCACTAGCCCAATCAGCATCAGAGAATGCCTGAAGTTGAAGATAATCGAACCTAGAGATGAACAACCCTTGGTCTTTTGTGCCCTGGAGATAACGGAGGATTCTTTTGACCAGGGTCCAATGGTCCTCCGAGGGAGCATGCATAAACTGGCAAGCTCGATTGACAGAGTACGCTACATCAGGTCTGGTGAGAGTGATGTATTGGAGAGCACCTACAATGGATCGATACCTTGTGGGATCCAAGAGAAGGACACCCCCTAAGGAAGAGGCTACAGAGGTGGTGGCCATGGGCATGGTAACAGGTTTACAGTCAGTCATTCCAGCACGTTGAAGAAGATCAGACATATAGCGTGCTTGAGAGAGAAGGACACCACCACCATGTTGATAGAAAACCTTAACACCAAGGAAGAAACTGAGGCGACCAAGGTCTTTGATAGAGAATTCTATGGCAAGTTGTTGGAGGAGGGAGGTGACATGAGACAGCTGGTTGCCTGTAACCAGAATACCGTCAACATAGACAAGTACATATGTTATGACAATGCCTTGCATATAGATGAACAGAGATGTGTCAGTTTGGGAGGACCAAAAACTAGAGCGAGTTAGAGACTCAGAGAGCCTGTGGAACCAAGCCTGGGGGGCCTACTTGAGCCCATAAAGAGATTTGTGGAGCTTGCAAACATGAAAAGGGCGTAGGGAGTCTTCAAAACCCTGGGGTTGAGCTATGTATACCTCTTATAATAGAAGTCCATGAAGGAATGCATTTTGAACATCAAGCTGGTGAACATCCCAATTCTTTGAAATGGCCAAGGATAGAACCATCCTTATGGTCGTGGGCTTGATTACTGGACTGAATGTCTCATGATAATCAAGGCCAGATTGCTGATGAAACCCTTTGGCCACCAATCGAGCCTTATAGCGTTCAAGGGAACCATCGACATTACGCTTGAAGCGGTAAACCCACTTGCATCCAACCAAATTCATGGAATCCCTGTAAGGCACAAGAGACCAAGTACCATTATGTAATAAAGCATTAAATTCTTCAGACATAACAGAGAGTAAGTTGGGGTCTTTGTCGGCCTGGGAGAAGCATGTAGGTTTAGTGGATTGGTGCGTTGAAATAGTGGAGAGGGTCAATGGGTCGGCATAGAGGTCAGTAAGAGCTCTGGTGCAATGGGGAGGTGAGGTAGAGGAGTCAGGGTTAGGGATAGTTTGAGGTGGGGGTGGGGGGAGGAGGGGGGAAATGGGAGAGGGAGGGTTAGTAGAGGGCAGGTCTGGTGTAGTAGGGGGAGGGAGCACTGGGGAAGGTGTAGGAGGCGTGGGTTGGGTTGGCGTAGGGTAGGGGAGATTGGGGGCGATAGCCCATGGGAAAAGGCTAGGTGCAGGTGGGGGATGGGTGTGATGGGTTGGGGTATTGTGATAGGGGAAGGTGGATTCATCAAACCAAACATGGCGAGAGATGTAGATGTGGTGAGTGGTGAGATCCATACAACGATAACCATGATGGGAGGGACTGTAGCCTAAGAAGACACAGGATGCAGAACGAGGTTCTACCTTATGATGATTGTAAGGATGAAGCCAAGTGTAGCAAACGCATCCAAAGATTTTGAGAAAAGAGTAGTCTGGGGAATTGCTTGTGACGAGCTGATTGGGGGATTTATTGCCAATGACAGAGGATGGCATGCGGTTGATAAGGAATACCGCGGTTTCAAAGACATCATCCCAATAAGCTTGGGGAATAGAAGCGTGAGAAAGTAGGGTGATCCTAGTTTCAACAATATGCCTATTACGGCGTTCAACTGTTCCTTGCTGCTCGTGAGTGTGAGGACAAGAGAGTCTATGCTGAATGCCCAGCTTGGCAAAGTAAGTGGGAAGAGTGCGAAATTCTCCACCCCAATCAATTTGGATAACCTTGATGGAGCGAGAGAACTGACGTTCCACCAAGGCCTGAAAGGTTCGAAAAGCAGAGTAAGCATCAGATTTTAACTTTAAAGCAGTGAACCAAATATATTTAGTGTGGTCATCAACAAAAATAATAAAGTAGTGGTTCCCATGTGAAGAAACTGTGGGGTGGGGACCCCATACATCACTAAAAATTAGGTCTAAAGGAGAAAAGCTATGAGAACTAGTTTCCCATAGCAACAGACGACTAGCTTTACCCATTTGGAAAGCAAAACAAAGAGAAGGAGGCTTGACGAGCTGATGATCAGGAAGCATGAGACGGAGAACCCTTTCATGAGGATGCCCTAGACGGTGATGCCAGCGACCGTATGATGAAGCAGAGACCAGGTGAATAGAACGTGGTGCTGAAACTGAATAGAGACCCTTTTTGCTATGTTCAGTGAGGAGGATGTGTTTGGTCTCCACATCCTTCACAAAAAAATAAGAAGAATGAAATTCAAAGAAAACATTATTTTCACGACAGAACTGCTGAACAGAAAGTAGTGAACAAGTGAGGGAGGGAACATATAAGACATTAGAAAGAGAAAAAGAACGAAAAGAAGACAAAATGGAAGTATTACCAAAGTGAGAAATAGAAAGCCCCTTACCATTACCAATTAAGAGTTGGTTGTTACCTGTGTATAGATCATAGGTGGAGAACTGAGTGAGGTCAAGGGTGGCATGATGGGTGGCACCGGTGTTAGGTATCCAGGAGGTGGTGTAGGTCTGTGGATGGTGGGGGAATGGTTGAGGTGGGGGAGGCGTGGGGTTCATAGGGGGGGTTGGGTGTAGGCTATAGTGTGGTAGGCATTGGGGGGATGTGGAGGGCGATGGTAGGGATGGTGTGGGGTAGGAAATAGGGCTGGTTTGGTGGTGTTCTGTTGCCGATAGTAGCAAGTGTCTGTCTGATGGTTGGTGCGACCACATATTGTGCAGGGATTGTGGGTAAAAGCATTGAAGTGCCCAAAACCACAACCACGACCACGACCACGGCCTCTTGAGGATGAAGTACCACGACCACCATTGGATTGAGTGGGTGGTCCACGATTTGGATGAGCAACATGAGCTGAGGCTTCGGTTGCAGGATCGATGATGGGGAGACGAGATTGGTCAAAGTCTCATGGCTCATGAGAAGGCCATGCATATCATTATAGGAGATTGGCTCCTTTTGTGCCATCATGATGGAGGCGAGGGCTTGGTAGTCAGTTCGGAGAGCACGGAAGACATGGATGTTGAAATCTTCTTGAGGTAGCGGCTTCCCTGTAGCTGCTAGTTCATTAGAGAGGGACTTTACTCGATGGAGAAACTGAGTGATGGTCTCGTTTGGTTTGTGAACCAGATTTTGAAGGGAGACGTTGAGTGACAGGATCCTTGTGGTAGAGGGAGAGCTGAAGGATGCATGTAGGGCATTCCATATTTCCTTACTAGTGGTCCGTCCAGCTGCAAGAGAGAGGGCCTCATCAGAGAGGGAGGCGATGAGAAGACTCATAATGGATGTATCCTGTTCACGCCAGGTTTTGGCTTTGACGAGGTCCTGAGGACAATGGAAGTCACCACTGACATAGTCAAGGAGGCGTTGCCCTATGAGGTATGGCACAATTTGAGTGCGCCAAAACACATAATTTTTCGAAGTGAGTTTGAGGGAGATAAAGTGATGAGCACTTGAATGGGTGGTGGGAGGAGGGTTGGGAGGGGTGGGTGATCAATCGGCCATGAGGGAGAGATGGGCAGTGGGTTTCTTGGCTTTTTTCTTTTTTTTGCAAAGAAGAGAGGGAGGCATGGGTGATGAAGGAGGTAGTGGGAAGGAGGAGATAATATAGGGAGAGAGGGGCGTGTTGGGTTTCTTTGCTGTTTTTTTTTTGGCAAAGAAAAGAGGGAGACGTGGGTGAGTAAAGAGGAAGTGGGAAGTGGGAGAGAATATAGGGAGAGGAGGGCCTTGGGTGCTTGCTGTTTGGCTCTCCTTGTGCTTCCTTTTGGTTTTTTTTTTTTTTTTTGAAGGAGAGAGGGTGGTGTGGTGAGGGGGGTATTAGCTCGGTGGAGCTTGTATGGCTCCTGATACCATGTTGAATTGAGTATTCGTTAATCAGTTTTATGAGTTAGAGGTACATGTCTTATATAGACCTTCAAAGGTGGAAGTGTACTCTAACTCTAATACAAAAGAGACAATTACAATTGGACTCTGATATCACATGTGACAGACTCCGTGTTGTTGTCCAATGAGACTCCTATTTTGTAGGAGAGGTTTTTGAGGTAGAGGAGGACTCTAACTGTGTTGATATTGAAGAAGGACATCAGTTCAGTATTTATAGAACAGGCCCAACAGGGGAGGGAGGATTCGAGTACTTTCCTGGGTTTCCCTTCAGTTGGGATTAAGGTTCCCTGAGACTATTCAAGAAAAGGAGAGGACGGAGAATCTGGTTGTTTCCTTGATTTTCATTTCTAGGGATTTTCATGAACATTCTAGCACTTTCTCAGTAGCCATCTGACGAAAATGACAATCTGGGCCCAGATTATGGGTTTTAAATGGGTTGGTAATGTGATGAACATTCTAGCACTTTCTCGATCACTGGTGCTTTCCTTGATTCTTCGGATTTTCGTGAGAATTCTAACATTTTCTCAGCCACTTGATCTGGGCCCAGATGGTGGGTTGGTAATGCGTTGGGTTAGGAACCTAAAACCAAATATGGACAGAAATTGAACTGGGCCGGTGAACTTCGATCACATTAGGTTTAGGTCCTTAATGGTAACATTGGGCCAGTTTAGTTGATGACTAAAATTTCACCCAAAAAAACAAAGTTGATAACTAAAATTTGTGGAGATGAACATGCCACCATTGAAATTCTTTCTAGTGATAAAAACAATTGTTCGAAAAAATAGATAATTGGATTTTTTTTTATAATAATAATAAAAGATATTTATTTATAACCAACTCCATGAGGGAGGAGAAGATTACATCTAATACAACGGTAAGGAAGCAAACGAGGGGTGGGGGTGAGTGATTCAATATAACAAAATATCAGTGAGAAGAACCAAAGGATGCAAAATAGTCAACCAAAAAATCAGCTTGACAAAAAGCATGTTGAAACAATGGCACTCTTAATTTTTGGCTGAGACTAAGACAATCTGAAATTATATGTGAAATCCTCCAGGGGATGGAGTTGTTGATGCCATTGAGAATGTTGATCACCAATGTTAGAACAAACACCAAGAAACACGAATAAATCGAATAGATTTGCACAAGATAACATAAAGATTTAACGAGGTTCATATATTGATGTGGTGTGTTACGTCCTCAGGTGAAAAAGAAAATGATTCATTATGTTGAAAGAAAAATTACAATGGAGCACTGAAGAATACTCAAACTCGCCATCAAAACACTTGCCCAGAAACCCTAACTAGAAAACCCAAAATCTCACTTACATACACAATAAGACATCATACATATAAATACTCTCCAATCGGGTTTATCCATCGAGTCGTAGCCAATCGAGTTGTACCGCACCCACATACAAGATTAGTAATTGGATCCAAGCTTTGGCCTATAACCCAAGTCCTCTGCCACCATCATAGACCTTAGAAGAAAAAAAAAATCACATTCAGGTTCCGATCAAATTTTTTTGGAGTAGATCAATCTTCAAAATGGATCAAGAATTCAAGACAAACATAACAACCAGTAAACAATCACTCTTGATTATAATATGAGAAAAATTCGTGGAGAGTACAATTTGAAGTCCCATTCTAATAGCAACTGCTTCAAAAATATAAGCATAAGTAACTCTCGCAAATTCTGCTAAACCGTAAATAAAATTGCCACTATATTATAGTAATATGATGAAATGCTAAAAGTGGCTTTTTCCAATAATTTTACATCAGCGTTTATTGGGGGTTGATCGTGAATATAATCATTGTAACTGAGCCATATATGCCAAAGGAGTTGTGCCATAAATGCAAGCGTTCTTTGTTTACTTTGCTTGTTCTCTTCCTCATATTCTCCGCTTCAAGTTCATTAGCGTCATGAGCTCTGCCTCCTTTTTGGATATGTCACAATAGATAATTGGACTTTTCCTCAACTAAACCTACTCAATTTGTCATGTTAAACCCAGTGAGGGGGAATCACGTTTTCATAATTTTAAATATACTATCTAAATGACTCCTCTATAAATGTAGTAGAACTTGATACCTTCTTTTAACAATCCTATGCCTTATTCAAAAAATTCTTTAGGCCAAAAGAGTAAGAAGGAAATTTAAAAAATAATTTGAAAGTGATTTATCATTATATCATTATCAAAATCTGTCAGTATATCTTGGTTAAGCCATTTCAATGTTGATCATTTTGTCATTCTAATACAAGGGGAATGTTTTTCCATTGGAAGTGCAATTTCTCAAGAATTGGAGTTGGTTTTCGCTTGACTAGAAGTAGAAACATATAATAAGGAGGTTGTGGAGTTGATCCTTGATCCTTCAAGACTCCCACTGTTGGAGGTTTCCATAGTGCTTCAGACATCAAACACCTTATGTGTTTATAATCAGCAGTAAACTCTCTTGATTATAAAAAAAAAAAAAAAAAAAAAAAAAAAAAAAAAAAAAACCTGCAAGACTCCCACTGTTGGAGGTTTCCATAGTGCTTCAGCACATCAAACACCTTATGTGTTTATTATCATAAGTAAACTCTCTCTTGATTATAAAATATAAATAAATAAATAAAATAAAATCTATCATTATCTGATACATTTTTCGATCACACATATGAAATGACAATACTTACCTTCATTGGAAAAACAAAAGCACCTTAAGGGTCGTCAATAAGAAAATCCCATCTACAAATCATTTAAAATAAAAATTTAAAAATATTGAAAAAATAAAAAAATGTATGATTTTAATTACTTAATGGATGAGAAAGACACAAATTTTAATAAATCAGAATTGAATTGAGTGAATGTTCAGATTGGAATCAGAATTGAGGGACAACATCTCAATTTCATTCTGTTAGACCAAACACCAAGAAATACGAAAAATGAAGAGACAATAGATCCACATGACACAAAGATTTAATGAGGTTCACAGACCAAGGTGGTGTGCTACGTCCTTGGGCGAAGAAGAAAATGTTTCACTATGCAGAAGAGAGATTACACCCAAGCAGCGGTGAGAAAACTCGCCCTGAAATCCTAGCTCAAAAAATCCCCAAAATACAATGACTTTCTCAACAAGCAACAGTACATTATATATACTCGAAGTCACGGTCGATCCATAGGGCAACAGTGGATCCGATGGAACCATACCGTGGGGGCTATGTCCTTGCACCCCCATATGAGATCAGTGATGGGCTCTGGGCTTGGGCCTATCGGCCCAACCCCTCTGCTTCCAGCACAGATCTCAGAAAACTTCTCATTCGGATAGCCACCAAAATATGTCGGAGCGGGTCAATCTTCAAAACATGTCAAGAATTTGAGACAAACTTAACAAATCTCCACCTTGGCTTGAATTCTCCTCCAACAAATAACAAATAGCTAAAATCTTCATCTTCTCCAATAGCCCTTCAAAGGGCTGAACTCAAATATGACAAACACCAAGTAAGTTCAAGCTAAGCTCGAACTTACCAACACAAAGGCTTAGACAACATATTAGTTGGATTGTCTTCAATACTAATCTTCAACACTTGAATGTTACCTTGATCAATTATCTCTTTTATGAAATAATACCGAACATCAATGTGCTTTGTCCTCTCATGATACATTGGATCTTTAGTTAAGTGAATAACAATCTGGCTATCACAATAGACAACAGTCACCCCATGATCCATACTGAGTTCTCCCAACAAACTTCTAAGCCAAATAGCTTCTTTAATTGCCTCAGTCACTGCCATATACTCTACTTCAGTAGTAGATAATGCAATTGTAGCCTGTGAAGTAGTTTTTCTACTAACCGTACTTCCCCCAAGAGTAAATACATAGCCTGTGAGTGACCTTCTCTTGTCAAGATCACCTACATAATCTGAATCAACATAACCAGATAAACTATCACCATTCCTCTCAAACTCCAAACAAACACGAGAGGTCCCTTTCAAGTACCTAAGTGTCCACTTCACTGCTTCCCAATGAGCTTTACCTGGACAGCTGACAGCTTATGAAATGTTAGGATGAGGGCAAATCATAACATACATAACGGAGCCAACTACACTAGAGTATGGAACATGTGACATGTACTTTACCTCTTCATCTGTCTTAGGTGATAGAGCAGCTGAAAGTCTAAAATGAGATGCAAGAGGAGTAGTTATAGGTTTAGCATCTTTCATGCCAAAACGATTCAATACCTTCTCAGTGTACTTCTATTGAGATAACCACAGCTTCCCTGCTTTTCTATCTCTCTTGATCTCCATACCAAAGATCTTCCTTGCTGTCCTCAAATTTTTCATCTCAAATTCAGAACTTAATTGTTCATTTAACCTGTTGACCTCATTTCTATCTTTTGCTGCAATCAACATATCATCATCATAAAGCAACAAATATATGAATGATCAATCAAAGAGTTTTCTGAAATAAACACAACAGTCATATTGACACCTGAAGCATCCAAAACTAGCCATAACTAAATCAAACCTTTCATACCACTGTCTAGGAGACTGTTTCAAACCATATAGGAACTTCTTCAACATGCATACAAGGTCATCCTTACCTTAAAAAACAAACCCTTCAGGTTGATGCATATAAATCTGTTTTTCTAGTTCACTGATGAGCATAATAATGTGTTAAATCTTAGAAATATAAGTGTATATTTTGCCCCACTTTGGATAGTACTACTTTTATTTTTCTTAGTTTCGAAGTCTACAAGAGAAAGTGCTTAAAGTGAATCAAGAACCTGTCCAAGCTTGAACTAACTTGTCCAAAAGTAGGACCCACCATTGGTACCACATCCTCTCTCCTACAAAATCTTGAAGATTATTCTCTCTCCTTGGCAAATCACAAGATCTTGAAGATGATATGCAGAGATTCCTTTCTGATTTAATCAAGATTGCAAGATATTGGTTAATATTGCAGGGAAGGAATAGAATTTGTTAATTTTAGAAACAGATTCTCTCTTTCCTCACACAATATCTCAGAGAATGAGGATTTTTATCAAGATTTAATTTAATTTTATTTTCTTTCTTTTCTTAAAGAAGACTTGTAGAAGGAAGGAGGCAAGACCAAAGCCCTATAAAAGCCCCTTCCTCCTCCCTCTTATTTTTTATATTCCCCTTAGTTTATTTTCTAGTTTATGTTTAGTTCTTTTCTCTCTCTCCCTCTCTCCCTCTCTTTAGTTTTAGTTTTTCTTTATTTTTGCTTTAATCACTTTTGTAATAGCTTTTTATGTCAATTAATGCAAGCACTCTTTTATTCTTATTTAGCCTTTTATGTTTATGATTTATGCAATTGAGTTATAATTTTTAAAGTTATAATTCTAGGCTTAGATCTAGGTGACAAGATCATGAGCCATCGAGCATCTTTTTTTTTTCAAGTTCAATTTTTTTTTTTTAAGATTTGTTTTCTCTAGTACTATAAATTTCTTTGGTTTATTCCAGATCTGATTTTTAGTACTGTAGTATCTCAAATCACCCAAGCTTTCAAGTTCAAGCATTGATTCAAGTAAGTAGGCTCCTTCAGTAATCTTCTCTCCCCCTTCTCATTCCCTTTTTTTACTACCCTTTCTTTCTTAATTTAGAATTTTAATTTCAGTCATTACATTATTACTATTCCTTTTCCCTAAGGTTGATGGCTAGTGTATGTATTGGCTTTACCCCTCCTAGCCATAGAACCATCAATTTATTGCTTTTATTTTAATTGTCTCCCTTTCCCTAAAGTCAAGTAAAGTAACCCTTGTAAGAGTGACTCTCTGGTCAAGTAGTGAAGTTCATATTATAATGCACCCATCAGGCTAAGTAGAGAAACCTACTTGTGAGTCTCTCTCTAGCTTTATCCCCTTTCTTTTACTTTATTTTTATTTCAGTATTTTTTTCCTTTATTATTTTTTTTAATTGCATGGGTTGTTTATTTTTAGTTATTTTTTTATTTAATTTTAGTTGTGTGACTTACGTCTTTAAATTCTTAGATGACGAATGGTTAGGACATTATTTTAGATATATATGTTTAGGACGATAGTTAGAATTAGATCACAACCATTAATATGTTCACTTTTGTATTATTAAAAGAAGCAAAAAAATAAAGTGGCTGCTCTCCCTGAGTTCGACCCGTAGGTACACTGATCCGTACGCTTGCGATTACATTTAAAATCTCAAACATTCACCATGCAAGAATATTTTCACATCAAGTTGCTCCAACTCCAAATCATGCATAGCAACTAAAGCAAGTAGGACACAAATAGAACTATGCTTAACAACAGGTGAGAAAACATCATTAAAATCAATTCCTTGTACCTGACTGTAGCCCTTTACAACCAATGTGCCTTGTACCTAGCATCTTCAACACCTGAGACAGATTCCTTTTTCTTGAAGACCTATTTGCAACCAACAATTTTCTTCCATGTTCTTGGCTTGACAAACTCACAAGTCTGATTTTTATAAAGAGATTCCATCTCCTCATTCATGCCAATCAACCATTTTGTAGAATTAATTGAAGTAACAATTTCAAAATATGTTGTAGGCTCACTATTTTCAATTGTATCTATAACAGACAATACATAAGCAACAAATTAAGCATACCCATACTTTTGTGGTTATCTAATATTCCTCCTTGGTCTATCCTTGGCAATGTTGTACAACTCTTCTTCTTGATTCTCTTGAGCATCATCTCCTTCAGTAAAAGTAGGCAGCTGAACTGAAGTAAATTGTACTTTGTTTGAAGATGAACCACTAATTTCAAACTATACATTCTCTCTAGATTTTTCTTGACCTTAATCACAATGAACAGGAGCTTCTTTACTAGGATGCAACATAGTAGATTCATCAAAAGTAACATCTCTGCTAATAAAAAATTTTGGAGACTTTGGATTAGGACACCACAACCTGTATCCTTTCACTCCAGATCCATACCCAAAAAAAATGCATTTCCTAGCCCTAGGTTCCAACCTCCCTTCATTAACATGTGCATAAGCAAGACATCCAAATACTTTTAAATTTGAGTAATCTGCAGATTTACTTGACCAAACTTCTTTTGGAGTCTTGCACTCAATAGCTGTGCAAGGAGATCGATTCACTAACAAGGTTGCTATGTTAACTGCTTCTACCCAGAACTCCTTACCCGATCCTGCATTTGATAATATACACCTCACTTTTTCTTACAAGGTTCTATTCATACGCTTTGCCACTCCATTCTGCTAAGGTGTTTTAACAACTGTATAATGTCTTGCAATACTTTCATTTTTGCAGAACTCATTAAAGTCACCTTCACAAAACTCTAGGCCATTATTGGTTCTCAACCTTTTAATTTGTTTCCCGGTCTGCTTTTCAAGAAAATTCTTTCACTGTTTGAAAGGGACAAATACTTCATTTTTGTGCTTCAAGAAATAGACTCAAACCGTCTTAGAGAAATCATCAATGAAAGTAAGCAAGTACCTTGCATCAGCCCCCTTTAAAGCAACCCTGGAGGGCCCCCATAGGTCTGAATGAATGTAGTCCAAAGTTCCCTTAGTCCTGTGAATAGCAGCACTGAAACTGACTATTTTCTACTTTCCAAACACACAATGCTCACAGAATTCCATTGCTCTTGTACTCTGACCACACAACAAACTCCTTTTACTTAATGATGTCATCCCTCTTTCACTCATATGGCCTAACCTCATGTGCCATAAATTTATGACATCTGATTCAGATATAGATGATGAAGTTGCTATAACAGACCTAGTGATTGTAGTACCCTGCAACATATACAAACTGTTAACCTTGATTTCTTTCATCAACAAGAGAACACATTTGCTGATCTTCATGATTCCACCTTCATCTGTATATTTACACCCATTTGAATCAAGAGTATCTAAACTAATAAGATTCTTTTTCAAATCAAGGACATGCCTAACATTAGATAAGGTTTTGACAATGCCATCATACATCTTGATATTGATTATTCCCATTCCAATAGTCTTACAAGAAGCATTATTTTCCATCAACATAACTCCACCTCGAACTGATTCGTATGTGGAGAACCATTCACGATTGGGACACATATGGTAGGAATAGCCAGAGTCAAGAATCCATTCATCCTGTGACCTAACTCTGTCATCAGTCACCAAAAGCATATCAGACAAACTCTCATCTTTAGCAATACTAGCTTCTGTAGAATCATCTCTTTTTTGTTGATTTTGAGCACCACCACCTGCTTTCTACTTATTTAAAAGCTTATAGTATTCATATTTAATATGCTCATTTTTTGGCGCCGTTGCCGGGGAAATTAAAATGTAATCGCAAGTGTACGGATCAGTGTAGCTACGGGTCGAACACAGGGAGAGCATCCACTTTATTTTTTTATTTCTTTTAATAATGCGAAAGTGAACCGATTAATGGTTGTGATCTAATTCTAATTACCGTCCTAAACATATGTATCTAAAATAACGTCCTAACCATTCGTCATCTAAGAATTTAAAGACGCAAGCCACGC
>NW_024868654.1:12647-16495 GCF_013358625.1 Macadamia integrifolia | reverse complement strand
ATTATTCTTTTTTTGACCCGAAAAGAATAATCATTTGTACGGGTGACCAAACGAATGTGTACTTTTAATTGAACACGTCCATCTTGCTCAGAATTTCATCCTCTTCGTAACCATGGAAAGAAATAGGACCTCTTTACGTGTAAAATTGAAGATATAGCGCTCGATAATCCTTAAGGCCTTGAAAATATAAAACCTGCAAAAAGAGAGTAAAACCCAAGGTAGCTCCATTCTAAATATGTAAAATTCATGTTTTACTACCCTAGATTTCACACATAAATGTGCTCATCACTCCACCTATAACTGTGCTCCCTATGAGTCTGTATAGGTTTCCTGCTAGCTGTCCCTTCATGACAACCATTACACCCTTAATAACTTTAAGAACTCCACCTTCTGCTATGTACTTGCAGCCATTTGAGTCAAGTGCCCCCAAAGATATTAAGTTTTTCCTTAATTTTGGTACATGTCTCACATCTGCTAAGGTTTTTACTATCCCATCAAACATCTTGATTTTGATAGTGCCTATCCCAATGGTCTTGCATACGGTATCATTCCCCATTAGGACAGACCCACCATTATATGGTTGATATGCATCAAACCAATCCTTATGTGGACACATGTGATATGAACATCCAGAATCTAAAATCCAAGAATCAGAAGGTCGATTCTTACCTGATGATATAGAGAGTACATCTCCATCATCTCCATCTGAACTGTCAGCCATGCTAGCTTCCTCAGATGCCTTATCTACACCTTTCTTCTTTAAGTCCACCTTCCTCTTCAATCACTCTCTCTTCAAATGACCTTCCTTCTTGCAATAGTAATAAGAGACCTTTGTCTTTGCTCCTTTTGATTTCGATCGACTCTTCCCAGATCCCTTCTGATTTGATCTCCCTCTTTCCTACTTCTTATCACCTCCGAAAAAACCTTCTCCTTGAGATTTCATACTACTAGCCTTCTTCCTTGTATCATTGGATATGAGGGCAGCTGCGACTTCATCCATCACAAGGGTCTCCTTCCCGTACAAGAGAGTCGTTACTAGGTGATCATATGATTCTGGGAACGACGACAGCAATAGTAACGCCTTGTCTTCATCCTCGATCTTAACCTCCAAGTTTGCAAGTTTACTTATGATCTGATTGAACATGTTAAGATGCTCTAATAGATCCGTACCTTCCTCCATCTGTAGAGAATACAATTGCTTCTTCACGAACAACTTGTTCGTTAAGGACTTCGTCATGTAGATGCTTTCAAGTTTCACCCATAACTACGGTGCAGATTCGATACCCACAACATATTGTAGTACATCATCAGAAAGATTTAATCGAATAGCACTTACCGCCTTTTCCTCCATCTCTTCCCAATCTTCGTCAGTAATTTTTGCAGGTTTCTTCGATTTTCCCAACAACGTTTTCGCCAAACCCTGCTGTATCAGAAGATCCTTCATCCTTTGACGCCAGAGGGTGAAATTGTTCTTCCCATTAAACCTTTCGATGTCATACTTGACATTCGATCCCTTCCCTGCCATCGTGATAGTAAACCCTAGAAAACGGAAACCTAGAGCTCTGATACCAATTTGTAGAAACGCAACCCTAAAATGATGCAGAAGATAATGGAAAAACAAAACAAATAATGCACACGAATTTTATGAGTTTCGGCAAGGTTGCCTACGTCCCCGGTGAGATGAGATCCTGCTTCACTATCAATGGAGAATATGGTTACAACGCTCGTCCTCACACCTCTCAGTACTGCTTGCATTACAGAGAAAGAAACCCTTGCTACAAATATATAGTGAAAAAACCCTAATCCGAAAAGTACACAATTGCCCTCAAATAAAAAATTTGAGCGGGGGGCTGCGCCACCCTACACCCCCTGCTATGCAAGGGGGCCTCCTGCCCCCTTGCGACCTCCACGACCCGCTAATCGGTTAGCGGGACCACCGTCCTGCCTGTCTAGGTGCTACACTAATACTTCCTGGATTAAATTGCGACGGAATACAAGACATCATACACCAACACATATTGACCCCACAACTGCATTAATCGGATCATACCAAGGTTGAATATGAACTATTTAACTTTTAGCTACCTGAAAACCACACGCTTCCTAAGGCAAAGGTCCCTTGCCAACTCAACTACCCCCTTGGGGTTATAGAATTCTGAGGTAAGAATGCAATGTCTCATAGGAAAAGAATGTACTTAGTTCAGAAAAGTCATTAATCAAAAACTTGGAAAAATATGGTGGAGTCCTAGTAGTCAACAATCTCTGGCAATTTCTAGGGTGTGGTGAAAAAGAAAAGAGAGAGAAGACTTATTGCATGGACATTGACTTGAGTTTAATTTTAGGATTGTTTGCTATTGTCATCAGAAACTAGTGGTTCAAGTTTGGCCCTGTTGGTCTGAGTCCACTCTGACCATGGGCCAAGCTAAGAAGATTTAAGATTGAGCTAGAGTTTTCAAAAGTATGAGGGTAAGCTAAGAAGATTTAAGATTGAGCTAGAGTTTTCAAAAGTATGAGGGCAAAGAAATCGGCACAAATAAGCAATTGATACATCAAAAATATGTAAAAAAATAAGAGAAAGGTCCCACGAAAAATGACATCTATTCCTGCTTGTGCCACAATACATTGCGCAACAAAACATTGCACAATTGAGTAGAGTTTTATTTCTAATGTTGAATGAGATTACATTCCCTATCTGTTCCAACATAAAGTTTTTCTTATTTCAGTGAAGGAAAACATTAAAAGACAACAGAAATTGAAAATTTTCTTTATTAAACAATCTCTACAATGCACAAATTTTTTTTTTTTTTGGGTCAAATAATTCACAAACTCAGTTACAACAAGAAGCTCTCCAAAAATCATTATTAGATATCTCTTCACATATCAGTTTATAGATCCATTTATAAGTGACAAAGCGGTGTGTAATGGAACAAAGAACTTCTAGCCAGAGATTTCAATGGCCTTGACCTCTGGCTTCTTCACTTCTTCCTTCGGCACCGTGACAGTGAGCACACCATTCTCCATGGCAGCCTTCACCTCATCTATCTTGGCATTCTCAGGCAACCTGAATCGACGCAGGAATTTTCCACTGCTACGCTCAACCCTGTGCCACTGGTCACTCTTTTCTTCCTGCTCTTTGCTCCTCTCTCCACTGATCTGGAGGACTCCGCCTTCTTCAACCTCGACCTTCACTTCTTCCTTGTTGAGCCCAGGAAGATCAGCTTTGAAGATATGGGCTTGTGGGGTCTCCTTCCAATCAATACGTGCATTGACAAATGCAGCTGTTTCATTGGAGAATTGGGTGCGAGGAATAGATAGGGAGGTTGAGAATGGGAAATCGTTGAATTGATCCCAGATATCCATTGAGAATGGATCGGTGATGGTTCTCCGGCCACCAAAGAAGCTTGGAATAAGCGACATTGCCACTGATTTAGTTTTGTTTACTTGAAGAGAACTCTTCTCGCACGGATAGATTGATTAATGCTTGGTTTAGAACTTCCGGAACGTTGTGCAGGAAGGATATCAGTCCTGTATTTATAGAACATGGGAGGGGGGATTCCAGTACTTTCCCGGGTTTCCTTCGAGAAAAAAACGAGAGGGCAGAGAATCTGGTTTTTTCCATGATTTCCCTTTCTTCGGAGTTTCATGAACATTCTAGCACTTTCTCAGCCTTTTGAAACTATTGACAATCTGGGCCCAAGGTTGTGGGTTGTAAATGCCTTGGATTAAAAGTCCAATCCAGCCAAATACTTAAGTAAATGAACTGGGCCGGTAAACTTAGATAACCTTTTGTTTGGGTCTTTAATTTCTTTCAATGGCTATGCTGTGTCATCTTATTTAAGGGTGAAATA
>NW_024868654.1:0-12627 GCF_013358625.1 Macadamia integrifolia | reverse complement strand
TTTTTCCCTAACCCACCCTCAAGGTCAAAAAACCTAGCCTAAGCCTTGTTCAAGCTCATGGCCGACCAGGATGGATTCGGATTGTCCGAGCCAAACTTTCATCCTGAAGATTCTTATTATAACTTATTTTTTTAAAACTGTGCCATCTTATTTTATTTTATTTTATTTTTTTAATAAAAACTGTTCCATCTTAGTTGATAGCTAAAATTTTGTGGAGATATTTTCCACACACTATTTAACTATCTGGTCAGCTTGTTTCACAATTGGTTAAAAATTTACTTTATTACAACTAGTAAAAACCGATATTTTAATCTCCTTTAAGAACGATGAGATATATGGTTCAGATAGGAAGTCAAATTTAAATTATTACTAATTTAGGCAGTCTACAATTTATTCGTATATTCAGTAATTTGTTGAAATGAATCTGCAGAAAGTTCTAAAAGGAAATTCTTCGTAATGATGACAACAACTGTTCAAAAGCTAGGTAAATCAAAAGAGTTACAAGTCTATGATTTTAATTATTCAGTGGATTGAGGATTAAGAATTGGATCGAGTAAGTCACGTAATTCAAATTTGATAGAGTAAATCGTCTTATTTGAATTGGAATTGAGGCACCCAATCATCCGGCTTCCATCTAATTTGTCAAACCCTTTTCTGAATCAATGGTGTTACATATTTGGTCTTCATTTTTTATCATTATTTTTCCCTTCTATAATCAGTAAAACAGTAAAAAATTATATAAAAAGTGAAACTTACCTCATGTGGCATGATCTCCAAGTTTATCAAAATCTCACAGATTCTGTAAAATCTTTTCGTCTTCTTTCTTGTTCCGTTTCTAGGATTTCAAGTTTCAACTGATCATGACCAATTCTAGTCCCGTGGGAATCAACATTAGAATTGATAGGTGTTATTGAGGGTGTCAATTGAATCGGTTTCGGTTATTCGGTTTGGTTTTGGTTCGATTCTAAATGATGATAAGGTGGACCATAATCGAATCGAGAACCGACTCGGATATTTAGATACTCAAACCGATTCAATTCAGCTCAGTTTGGTTTCGCTTCCAATTCGGTTCTGATATTTAGTTTTAATTTGGTTTTATATCTCGGTTATGAAAACGGTTTCACTTTTGAACCATGACTGTGATGGACCAAAGGCCATAATGGACTCAAGTTATGGGTCTTATGGCCATTGCTAACTCAAAAATTATCTTAGCTTGCAAATATATGACGATAAATTTCAAAAAACACTTACCACATAAAAAAATAAAAAAAAAAAAAAAAAAAAAAAAAAAAAACTTGCAAAAAACACTCTTGAATGATAAGAACAATTCGGTTGGTTTCGGTTTGAATCGACAGTTCCAACACCCTAAATCGAAACCAAGCCGAACCGAATAGCATACTCACATATTCAAACCGAATAAATTTGATTCGGTTTGATCCAATTAATTCCGCTCGGTTTTGGGTTGAAATTGACACCCTTTAGGTGTCATGGTAATTGATAGGTGTTATGGTAAATGTATGCAACCGACAAAAACATACCAAGTTAACCAAGTGGGCGGCAGGACCAGGATGTATGAGGCCGACTGAATGGCTTAGATCCTACTAGGTCATCCACCTAGCCTAAAGTAGGCACCCAAGTCAGAAGCCGACCGACCAATATGCCAAAGGGACTTTAGCAGTTGAATAGTTGGGCCAATACCAGCATGAAAGGGGCCGTGTGGCTGCTTGAATCAATGAACAAGCCTAACTACACTAGGTCCTTGACTGAATGACAGGTCTCAAGTATTCACCAGTCGAACAACGGACACACTTGTAGCTCAAAGCAAGTAGCTTGGCAATCAAGTCATTTGATTCAGGCCGCTTGTCCTAAGATTCCAATGGATCATCCTCACCAAAGTAGGCCCAAGAGGGCTGACCAAAGCCTAGCACGTAGGTGACAAGATATGGGATAATCCAAGTTCGTAAAGGACTCGACAGAATAGTGAATCTTACCTTGAAGGAAGGATCTTGCTTGTATCTCCCGTGGTATGATACACCAGGTAAACCCCTTCTCAGAGGACCGATCTTCTTCCATTCTAATTGGAGTTATCTGTTTGCTCAGAAGTTTGACTTAGGCATTGAAGAGTCCCCCGCGGAATCAGTCTACACTCACTCTTTTATGTTTGTTCCTCTTTGCAGGACATGAAAACAGCTTAGGACGATTTCCTACTGCAACAATAGGAACCAAGTCTCTTAACCCTATTTTTATTTTATTTAATTAAGTAATTAATTAACTAATTTATTATTATTATTTTTTTTATTATTATTATTCAACCGTAATCATAGCTTCTTTTCCTGCATCCCATGAATATCCTTCCAAGTTTGCAATTCATTGGGCCTTTAAGCTTTAGGATTTCCATTTGTTCTAATTCACACGAGTAGGAAAAGTAGCAATGTTTAACTCATAATTTTTTTTCTCAATATTTTTCATTTATAAATAACATGTATATCGATTTTTTATTTTTGATTTTTGAATTTTTATTATTATTAAAGAGGGGAAGGAAGGAAGAGAAGAATTTATTGAGAATAAAACGACGAGGGTAAGAACTCATATTATCCCTACACAAGATAGAACTCAAGTAACTCACAAAGATAAGTACATGGAAGTATCTATTTTTTCGCTAAAAAGTCATGTATATTAAATGAAAAAGAAGAAAAAAGAAAAATAGTACATCAGATGAGGAAGGGAGAAATACGAGGCCTTCTCCGCACCCCTGAAATACCCAATCTTCTTGCAGTGACAAGATCCGAAATTGAGATGGCTGCCCCTGAATGAACCAGCTCTTGGCAGCTAATTTCTCTCTTCACTTGTCCAAAACAAAAAACCCTTCAGCCACACCCCTTTAAAGATGGTCTTCTTGGCCTGATCTTTCCACCAAGCTATCAAACTTTCAACTCCTTCAAATCCAAGCCACCTAAACCCAAAACAACAACAAAATTTCTGCCACATGAAAACTGCAAAAGAGCATTCATACATGGTATGATTTATTGACTTTTTTTTTTTTTTTGGGTGGGATTGGGTTAATGATTAACAAATTATACTAGAAGAAAAAAGAATATACAAACTTCAACGTCCAAACATAAATACAAAAAACAGACTTGAGTTGCTTCTCCAGCTTCGGCATGCCTTGAGGTGTTGAGAACGTTAGAAATCTATAATATTAGAAAACACTTTTTTTCTAGCATAAAGTATCTTCTAAATATATAATTGGAGGAAAAACGCTGCCTATCAGTGTTCTCTATTAGGGGTGTTAATCGGTCGGGCTTAACCGGGCCTGACAATGTAAAACATTTGCACCGTGAACACCTATTTGCTCAAACGGGCCTAGGTTTGGAGGGCATGGTACGATTTGTAATCAGGTCAGTCGGTGTCGAGCTTTAATCGGGCTACCTTAAATGGATCTTAAACTTAAGTATAAACGGGCTTTAAACGGGCTTTAAACGGGCTCCCCCTAAAATCTTTTTTTAAGTGAATTAAATGTCCAGAAATCTTCCATTTGAACATGGTAAAAGTTACTCAAAAACTCTCAACAGTTAATCATATATGAGATCATGGTTATTTCTTACAAATAAAAAAAAAAAAAAGAGAGATTATGGCACGTTCCAAAGTGATTGTTTTCTACAAAGATTGTCTGACCTTCATTCATCTCTATTAAAACATCTCAAAAGTCCCTATTTTATTTTATTACAAAGTTGGATGTAATACCGTGTTCAATATCATCTATCATAGATTTCTTTGATTTTATTACAATGTCTACTATTATTTTGTATTAACAGTGGTAAAATAGGTATTTGGGCAGGTTTAAAGGGGTCAGGTAGATTGGCCTAAATGGCTCGGTTCAAGCGGACTTCTTAAACGAGTCAGGCTGGTCGGGCGCCTGACGTTCTAGTAGCTTGCACCATAAATGCCCGTTTAATAAATGTTTATTAAACGGATCGGTTCAGGTTGGGCCTTAAGCTAGTCGGGTTCGGTTAGGTCTACCGGTGTGGGCTCAGGATTGACACCCCTATTCTCTATGCCCAGACAGAGTGCCTTGTTTTTAAGGGGGTGTTAATCGGTTTGGTTTTGATTTAAACGGTGCGGATCGGTTCGGTTCACATTTATTTGACTAAAACCATAACCGCACCATTTACTAAACGGTTCTACTTTCTGAAACCGTGACCGTTTAGTAAATGGTTTCAGTTTCCACGATTTCTAAACAGTGTCAGTTTCACGATTTTAAACAGTTTCGATTTCGGTTATTCCATACGGTTTGTAAAACTATTCATAATCAATTTATTATAACTTGCAACCATTTCTAAACTGAAGATCATAAGTTTATTCAAAAATAATTGGCGACCACAAATAAGAGATTCTCTATTGACGATGATATGTCTTAATTTGACAATCTAGTGCTATTTCTTTGCATGATTATTCTCAAACATATAAAATTAATATCATACAACATCCAAATTCAGCATTTTACAATATAAAATATTAAAATGACAGGTGGTTTAGTCAAAACACCCCATTTTTGATAACATAATAACATAGTAACATATATGGATTACAAGTTCATGATCTAAAGCCTAAACTTGAACTGAATTGCAATAAATCATACCAAAGCAGGATGGGCACTTAATTTAATTTTATACGGATTACTGTATGCCCCTGCTTTATTTAATTGTTATACGAATTAATCAAATCGATTTAAACGGTTTCAATTCGGTTTGAAATCAACAGGTTTTGTGGTTAAAACCGACTCAACCCGTTTAGCTAATTGGCCTGAAACTTGAAACTATAACTGCACCATTTACTAAATGGTTTTGCAATTTCGGTGTAAACGAATCGGTTCAATTTCGTTAAATGGTTTAGGTTACAAATTCACATCCTTAGGACATGGCATCTTTTCACAGCCCTTAAGAATAGGGCACTTTGTCAGGGCATAGAGAATATTTTATTTTTAATATTTATATATAGTATTAGAAAATATTTTTTTTCTCTCATAAATAATATTAAAAAATACTTATATGTAAAGGCGGACAGGTAGCTTTTTTTCTCCCATATATGATATTAGAAAATACTTTTTAATACTTTAGAAATATACATTTTACGTTCATCTGCCAATGCTCGTCAGTGGTTAGAAAAGAAGAGACAAGGTTTTGTTAGACTTTTCAGAGAAATTAAATGATTGTTGCATATTGAGAGCAACTAATAACCATATCCACAGGAACCAAAAAGAGAAATAAAATTAAAAGGACTTTTCCGTCTTCCTTCAATCAATAAAAGAATAAAAATAAACTTTCATTACATTAAAAAAAAAAAAAATTCAATCAATAAAAGAATAAAAATAAAATTTTTATTACACAAAAAAAAAAAAAAAAAAAAAAAAAAAAATCAGAGAATGAGCAAGGTAATTGAATTTTTCTTTAGAATGCTGAGATAAGAATGCAATGTCTTGTAGGAAGAAAATGGACTCAGTTGAGAAAAATCACTGAAAAGAAATGGTGAAGGCGTAATAGTTGACAATCTCTAGGTTCCTAGTGGAAAAGAAAAGAGAGAGAAGAGAAAAATAGTGATAGGACTCAAAATGTAACAGTATTTGCATGCGGTTTGCCTGAGTTTAATCTTTGGTTATTTGCTATTATCATCAGAATATAGTGGTTCAAGCTTGATCATGTCTGCCTGAGTCCACCCTGGCCACGGGCTCAGCTAAGGGGATTTAAGGTTGAACTGAAATTATTAGAATTTAGGCCCAACCTGACCTTGTTGCATCCCTACCAAAAACTCCCAAGTCAAGTCGTGCTTTACAATTGATTTTTTATAATTATTTTACAACTAAAAATCACATTTTTAAAGGGCTGTTTGATCTCAGCCCTCCGATTGAGACAAGAAAGACGTGTTATCTCTCTGCCTGCTCTGAACTTTAGATTATTCCTATATAGACAATCACTACCTTTTGAAGTTTTAATGGATACGACCCTGCCTAGAAGGCCAGAACACGGTTTTAGAATCGATATTCAGATCGGGATCGGGATCGGGTCGGATCAGTTTAGGCCAATATCGATCAGATCGGAAGGATTTATTTTTATTTTATTTTTTTAAAAAGAACAAATATTTATTTTAATCTTTCATTTTTAATGTTTTTACCCTTAATTCACACTGCCGTGCTGATATGGGATCGTCCTATCTCATATTTTCACTTGAAAATGAAACAATTTTCTTTTTTTGCTAAAAATGGGTATCTAAAACTTTGGCTTGACTGGTCCTACATGTCCATATTGACATCACAATCGCATGGAGCTTGTCATACGTGGTTGAATAAAAACCATTCAACTTTCATTGAAAGAAGTGAAGAGCATTAAATACCTCATGTGAGTGGTCTTAAGGAGGTAAGATGAGTCGAACTCAGAACCACACCTTTCCTGAGAGAAAGTCCCTTTCCAATTCCGCTATCCCTTTGGGGTTAAAAAAATGAAACAACTTAATTGCCGCTGAATTGAGATCCTATGCAAGTAAGATTACGGCACATAGGATCAGGTACCAATACTTATTACACTTAGGATTTATTTATTTATTTATTTTTAGTGAAACACTTTTACTATCATTTAAACATGAGGAGAGAATATGTATGGAAGTAAAAAGAATAAGTGTTGACACCTGATTCATATATATATAGAAATTGAACTCTTTCTTATGTATATAATCGTTCCAATGCATTTTATTGGTGAATTCCCTTATGCTGCTTACTCTAAGAATCTATTTTCATAGTAATAAATTTAGGTAGAGGAATGTACTTATCAAACAATGAGAACTGAAATTTTCACACTGAGTCAATAGATAAAAAGAGAAATACCTCACAATTACACAAAGGGTTGCCACATGGTTTTAGGTTTCAAGTATAGATGAATTGGGGATTGTGTAGATAGACACACAGTGTCAAGTTCGATTGTGGAGACTGTGGTGGTGAGTCGTTGTGCTAGTTTTTCTGAAGATAAGTCGAGGTGCATGTAAGTTAATCCGAACAACTTGATTAACCAAAAAAAAAAACACGGTATGAACGAATTGGTATTGAATTGAATAATGGGATGGTATCGTTATGTATCTGCTGTATTCAACAATTTTTCCTTAAAAGTACTATACATTAGGGTATTTTGACAATAATACCCCGCCCGTAACAAAACCATGGACCGATCTAGTATTGGTTTTAGGTATCCATCCAATGTAGGCCCAATAACTAAAACCATGGTTACCACGGTCGGAGAAGCGATATCCTAATACGAGGGGGTGTATTGCACTATTCCCCAAACCCCAAACCCCAAACCCCAAACCCCACCCCCCGCCCCCCCAAACCACCCGCAAAAAAAACAGTGAACTGTGTCCCTTGTGCGTGCGTGGGGTCAATGTAAACGTTCAGGGAAACATCAATAGAATAATCATTTTCCATATTTCGTGGGAGTACGACTTTCATTTCAGTCCATATATTTGGCTGCAGGTTATGTACTTGCATAAAAATCATTTTGTCCAAAAAATAATAAAAAGAACAAGAAAAGATGTATTATAAAAAGAAGATAACAAGAAAGGATGTATTACGAAATTGAATCCTTTGCACATATGTAACATGGATGTACAATTAATTTCACCCATCCCCTAGTCTATAAGTAGGGATGCAAGTTTGGCCCTAACCGTTTGAGCCTGCCCCTAGCCTGCTTTGATTCCGAACAATGTCAGACTCGAAAATTCTACCCCTGAGCCCGATCTTGATTTTTTACCCTAACTTTTGACCCTGATTTGACCTTGTCTGACACTGATTTTTTACCCTCATTTTGGCCTAACCATGGTTTTTTTGCCATAGAGTGGTCATGGGTCAAATCTCCTTACAGTCTAACAATAAAAAACTAACAATAATAATAATAATAATTCTCTCAACAAAATAGGTTTCATTCGCTTCTTGTTTCTTCGTGCATGTGGTCTTCACTCTTCTTGTTTCTTCTTGCATGTGAGTTTCATAACTTCCTGCAACTCCCTTCGACAAGGCAGAGCTCTTCGACTGTGCCTACTAATCCCCTAAGTGCATATCCATGTCTCAATTCCATGCCAAATCCGATCTTGTCAAAGACCCAGGGACATGGAAGAAACCCAACCTCATAACCCAAGTACCTCTCCACCCATTTGACCCTCTCACCATACAAGAAATCAGTAAGGCACGAACAATCCACTCTGTCGTCCTGGAAAAACCAGAGCAGCTATGGTGTTGAAATGGAAGAAAGGCGACCCTCTTCTCCCCAAGAAAGCTTCGGTGGAGGTGCTCGTGAAAGGCCAGTCCCACCTGTTCGCATAGTCACTACCAACCTTGGCCGGGAAACCCTTGCCGACCTTTATTTGCTTCATCATCTTTGTTGAGGGTGGCTGCTCCTTAGAGCCCCAATGCCTTCTCCAAAGAGATGGTACCCTAGGATCAAGGGTTTAGATTTTCCCTGATCTAGCAGTTTAGATTATCCTTGATCATTTTGCCAGCCCAACCCATGCATCTCCCTTCCCCTCCCCATGGTCAAGGCCAATTAGGGTATAACCGATCCAGCCCTGACCCAGGGTTAGGGTTGAAAATTTTGAGGCTTTGTGTCAGGGTTGGGCAGGCCTGATCCCAACTAAAGGGACTCAGGGTCAGGATTTTCAAATATCCAACCCAACTCGACGTTGTTACAACCTTATCTGAAAGGTCTTATTAATGACATATAAGACAAGATTATCATATTATTGTTATTATTATTTTCATTTTTTGTTTTTGATATTCTGTATTGAAACCTTGTGTAACCCGTATCATTTGAATAAAAATAGTAAATATGAGAATCCAACATGTGTCTCACTTCATTACATTTATAGAATGAAGATGGCTATATATCTTTACCAACAAAAGATGGCTATATATAATAGGAAAATGGTCAAGTTGTTGATCCACACGTATATATTCATGCAGCTTGTGGATCCGTTGTCGTATCAAAATTTTGCCGTTGTATGATTCCTTGGTGCCACCCACCTGAGGTTCACCAGGGCCTAGAAGCTCCCGGTTCGTAAGTGGCACGCGGTTATGTACAAGCCCGGGGGATTTAGTAGGTCTAAAATCGGATACCCAACTTATGACCTCGTCTCAAAAAAAAAAAAAAAAAAAAAAAAATAATAATAATAATAATAATATCACTATTGTGTACCTTAAGACTCGGGAGGGTGTACATCTTTTTGACTTTTTCTTATAAATTTAAAAGTTTTGAGCTCTGAAATTCTATACCATGGAGTTACCGACTTAGCCAATTTGCCATCTTTTAAGTACGTTCCTTCATTTTTTTTTCAGGTGGACTTCTAAGAACCATTCATCCTTTTTCTTTCTCCGTATCACCAAAATAAGAAACTCAGCTTAGTAATCGTAAGGAATTGCATGTTTAGGAGACAAAGCATGACCGCGTTTTACCCATTAATCCTTTTTAGTCATTTTTCATTTTTCTCTTTCACTCTTCCACCTCCAAACAACACGGGGGTGGGGGGCCGGACTGTTGACATCGGAAAACCAAGAAGATCAACAACCACGGCCCACCACCACCACCACCGCCACCTCATTGTCCTCCTCCTCCTCCTCCTCCTCCACCGACTGCACCACCAGCCATGAGGAGGTAAGCTCCTTATCGTCGTTATCATCACCGACATCTTCCATTGCCGTCTTCATCTTCATAATCAATTTCAATGGTAACGATGACAGCAACTCAGCTCCTCTTGGTGGTCTTATGCATTTCGTTGTTATTCCTCAACGTCGT
This sequence comes from Macadamia integrifolia, assembly GCF_013358625.1. NCBI lineage: Eukaryota > Viridiplantae > Streptophyta > Magnoliopsida > Proteales > Proteaceae > Macadamia > Macadamia integrifolia. The sequence continues at coordinate 2,803 of NW_024868654.1, read as the reverse complement.
AGCGGGCTCTGCTTCCATCCCTTACATCCCAGAGGACAATTACCTTATCGACTGCGGTTCTTCGGCCACATCCAACCTCGATGATGGTAGAACCTTCAATTCAGACCAAAAATCCGCTCCTTACCTATCCACCAAGAAAGAGATCCAGATCTCTGCCCCCTTCCCTAATGCCAACGTCCCGTCCCCTATCTATCTAACAGCCAGGATCTTCGAGGAAGAATCAACCTACGCCTTCCAATTGACTCGCCCTGGTTGGCACTGGATTCGCCTCCATTTCTTCCCCATAAACAACTCCGATTTTGATCTCACTCGTTCAATCTTCTCTGTAGAGACCGATGAGGTCGTCCTCCTTCACAGCTTCAGTGCCACTAACACCACCAAATGGATCATGAAAGAGTACCTCCTCAACATCACCACCGAGAACCTCTCCATCAAGTTCTCTCCTCTTCGCAAATCTTTCGCCTTCATCAATGCCCTTGAGGTTGTCTCCGCCCCTGACAGCCTCATCCCCGACGTCTGCTCCTCCCTCGTCCCCATCGGTTACTTCTCCGGTCTCTCCACCTACTCATATCAAACCATGTACCGGCTCAACATGGGTGGCAGCTTGATCACTCCCCAAAACGACACGCTAGGTCGTGTTTGGGAGCCTGACCTAAAGTTCCTCAAGATTAGGGGCTTAGCCAACACCATCTCTGTTTCTCCAAGCACCGTCACATACCCCGATGGCCTCTCCCCCTTGATTGCACCAAGCTTAGTATATGCCACTGCTACTGAGATGGCTCATGTCCGTGTCATCAATCCAAACTTTAACGTTACCTGGAACTTCAACATCGATCCTGCCTTTAGCTACCTCCTCCGCCTCCACTTCTGTGACATAATCAGCAAGTCCCTCAATGATCTCTACTTCAATGTCTACATCAACGGCCAGAAAGCCATTTCTGGCCTAGACCTTTCTAGCATCACCTCTGGCCTGGCCATTTCTTACTACAAGGACATCATTGTCAATTCTTCCATGTTGTTATCAGACAAGCTGAAAATCCAAATAGGCCCAGTAAACCAGAACACTGGCTCTGTCAATGCCATCCTTAATGGGTTAGAGGTTCTAAAGATGAGTAACTCATTGGAAAGCTTAGATGGGGAGTTTGGAGTAAATGGATCCCAAGAGGCCTCCTCGACGATGAACCGTGGGACTGTGGCAGCAGTCGGGTTCGCGATGATGTTCGGAGTATTTGTGGGGCTTGGAGCAATGGTAATCAAGTGGCGCAAGATGCCCCAAAACTGGGATTCCAAGAATCATAGCTTCTCATCATGGTTGCTTCCTCTCCATGGTGGTAACTCGACCTTTGTGACCAATAGTAAGACATCCATTGGGTCCAATAAGGGTGGAAATGGAAATGGAAATGGCAACTTCTACTCGTCCTCCCAAGGATTTGGTCGTTACTTCTCCTTTGCAGAACTGAAGGACGCAACAAAGAACTTTGATCAGAAAGCAGTGATTGGGGTGGGAGGATTTGGGAACGTCTACTTAGGAAACTTAGATGATGGAACCCAAGTGGCAGTCAAGCGAGGGAACCCACAATCCGAGCAAGGGATCGACGAGTTCCAAACGGAGATCCAAATGCTATCCAAACTAAGGCATAGGCACTTAGTGTCCTTGATTGGTTACTGTGATGAGAATTCAGAGATGATACTAGTATATGAGTACATGTCCAATGGTTCTTTAAGAGAGCACCTGTATGGGACAAACCTCTCTCCACTGTCATGGAAGCAAAGGTTGGAGATATGTATAGGAGCAGCAAGAGGGTTACATTACCTTCATACGGGTGCAGCACAAGGGATCATACATAGAGACGTGAAGAGCACTAACATCCTATTGGATGAGAACCTAATAGCTAAAATGTCAGATTTCGGGTTATCCAAGACAGCTCCTACCATGGGGCTGACCCATGTGAGCACGGCTGTGAAGGGAAGTTTTGGGTATCTTGACCCAGAGTACTTTAGGCGTCAACAACTAAATGACAAATCTGATGTCTACTCATTTGGTGTAGTGTTACTAGAGGTGCTATGTGCAAGGCCGGCCATCAACCCTGCACTGCCTAGGGAACAAGTGAACCTAGCGGAGTGGGGGATGCAGTGGAAGAGAAAAGGGTTGTTAGATAAGATTATTGATACCCACTTAGTGGGAGTCATCAACCCAGAGTCTATGAAGAAGTTTGCTGAAGCTACTGAGAAGTGTTTGGCAGAGTATGGTGTGGATAGACCAACCATGGGGGACGTTCTTTGGAATCTTGAGTACGCATTACAGCTACAGGAGGCTTCTTGCCAAGGGAAGATGGAGGAGGAAAAAAGAAGAATGGAAGCTGCCACTATTGGATCTGCTGTGGTTGTCCCAACTGCAAATGCAAATGCAAATGCAAATGAAGATAATCACATGGTAGTATCCTCTGGCCTTGAAGGAGATGGTGAAACAGCCCAAGTCATCCATGCCATCGAAGAGCATTCAGGAACTGCAATGTTCGCTAAGCAAATTATGGACATCAAAGGGCGATAAATTTACATGTTTATTCTGCCTATTTGGACAATATTACCTTAACCATTTAAACTCTCTCTCCCCTTCTTTTATTTTGCTTTTTGTTTTTAGTTTTTCAGTTTTTCAGTTTTTTTTTTTTTTTTTTTTTTTTTTTTTTAATTTTTTCTTTTTCTGTTTCAACTTAGGATTAGAGTGGGAAGAAAAGGAATCCTTTAATAAAATGTCATACATCTGTTTATGCTCGTCTTGTTATTCCATTGTTCAATTTTTCTT
>NW_024868653.1:104162-141049 GCF_013358625.1 Macadamia integrifolia | reverse complement strand
ACGCTAAACAAGTTTGAAATCATAATCGTACAATTAATTAAAAAAAAAATACTTACATTGCTACATTTACATCGCCGCATAAGTCCACAGGATAACTAAAAAACAAGTAAACATTGAATCAATAATATTATTCATGAATGATCAATGCATCACAGTACCACATTACCTCCACTTAACATATAGAAACTCGCAAAAGCTATCTAATATCCAACCTCTCAAAGACCAAGTCATACCGTCCAAAGGTAAAGTAACAATTGGTAGATCTTGCCGAGGGTAGGTTGCTTCATCTAGTAGTTCACAATTCTACTAAGAAAAAGTCCAATGAACCAATCCTCACCTCAAAATTATAACACAAATGTTGATAAGGCGAGACAACAACAATAAAATCATCTAAGAATGACAATATATATAAATACAACCAAATTCGAAATTCAAGTGTGTTCAATACCCTCATTCCACTTTAGTCGGTCTCTATTTTTGTTAAAAATCATCAAAACAATAACTATAAATAATAAAGCAATGAACAAGGAAGTCTCACATTCCTCCTCAATCAAGGTCGGTAATGTAAAGTACCATTACCACAACAAACAATGCATTTCATACATGAAAATTAGTAAATTTATGTAAACCAATATATATCAATAGACAAAAACTCATTTGGTATAAGAATCATGTAATGCACATAGTACCCTACTCCATAAAATCATAATCACAATTTAACACATAATATTAGTAATTAACATTATGTAATCAATGTTTGATTTGATAATGTGGGGTAAGGGTGTCAATCGGTTAGGTTTCGGTTATTCGATTCGATTTTGGTTCTGTTCCAAATGACGATATGGTGGACCATAACTGAACCGAGAACCGACTCGGTTCTGTATTTAGATACTCAAACCTATTCAATTCGATTCTAATTCGGTTTTGATATTCGGTTTTGTACCTCGGTTTTAATTCAGTTATGCCGCAAGAGGTAAAGCCAAGAACTACCTAATATTAAGAACATTAGAAAAAAAGTTTTCATAAGAGCACAACAGAATGACAGAACACACTTTTTTTTTATAAAAAAGTAAAAAGTAGAAGAAGAATTACCTTAGATGGATCATGGATGCAGGCCGCAAGCTATTCTCTAACAAACCTAATGCCTAGAAAAGAAGAAGAAGAAGGGAGGGAAGAAGGTGGACTGAAGAAGAAGTGAAGAGCGCTCAAAGTCGCGGCCAGCCTCCTCTAATAGTAAAAACCTCAAAAGGGTATATGGAAAATCCCTCCTAAGGACCCGTTTGGTATTGTTCTTAAGAAATGTTTCTATTGTTTTTCCGTTTTAATATAACAAAAAAAACGCAAAAAACCGTTTAGCAACCATATGATGTAATTCAGTTTTTTTGAAACAAAAGTTGGAAAAAAAAATGATTTGAAGGACCGAAGACGGCACGACAAGAGGGTGTTCCGTCTATGTTGTTTCGTTCCAAACGTTCTAAAAAATGAATTGTTTTTTTTCACAACTTCAGAGACAAGTTCCCGATAAAATACTAGCCTCTTGTTTTTTCACCTCTGCCTTTCAACTTCGCGCACTCACAGCTGGAGAAGAAGAAGACCGTTCGCCGGAGAAGAGAAGCACGATCGACCTTGAATCCGACTTCACTCTCAAGTTCGACCGACGGAATACACTAGCCCTCTTTTTTCACCTCTGCCTTTCATCTTTGCACACACAGAACTGGAGAAGAAGAAGACCGATCGCCGAATAGAAGCACGATCGCCGGAGAAGAGAAGCACGATCGTCGGAGAAGAGAAGAGAAGCACGATCGCCTGAGAAGAGAAGAGAAGCACGATTGGGTTTGCCCTTTTGATCTCTGCTCGTTGTTGCTCAAACAGGTATTCCCTAGCTCTTTGCATCTTCTCTGATATGTTGATGATGGTTCATGACCTCAATAAACCTTATAATACCCTGATCTACAACCCAAATCAAGATTGGAGAGTTCGGTATTGTTTACCTGTAAAGCCTCTGCAATTTGACCGATCGGACTTAGATTTTGCTAGGGTTGGTGGTTAGTTCCTCATTGTGAACCAGAGAGAACCAAAGAGGGTTTCACAATTGTCTTCTCCAGATTTATGCTGAATTTGGCTACATCTTAGATGCTCAAGACCTGTCCGAAAAAATGTCTCACAGAGATGTTTTCTCATGGAATGCAATGCTTCCTTCCCCTGAGTTCTACTTCTGGTTCTGATTCTGTTTCTATTTCTTGAATTCATCTTCCCATTTCTATTATGCTTCTTCAAATGTGAACTTGATTTGGATCAATCTCATTTTGGAGCAAAGGAAACATAGACAAAAGTATTCACCTGTAAAGCAGCAAAAACCAGAAAAACATGGATCAGAAATGATTCAACTAATTCAATTTCTGTTGTGTAACAATAATGAGATACTGCAGTGAAAATACAGTTGGGAGATGACATCAAACACCTTGTGAACATGGGGCAACAGATTCAACTAATTTAAGTTTATGAGACTTGGTTGTTTCCTTTGACAAAATGGCATCAAACACAATTGTATGTCATCTTAAATAAATATGTAGATAGGTGAAAACTCTGATGGATTAACTGAATATACATTATACAAAACCCAATTGATGATATAGAAGGTTATATTTTGAAGCTTACAGAATTAAATAAAAATGTAGATAGGGTATTGGTTGTGTGGAGGTGTTGACTTGCAAGGTCTGATGCAACTGGTATGTCATCTTAAAGATCATACTCAACCATCAATTTAATTGTCCTGTTAAGAAGTTGGGTTTCAGAAATGAAATGCAAATTACAAAGTCCAACCATATGATCATGCAATTGTGCACAGTTTTAATGATTATGAAAATCAGGCCATTGCGTGAGCATTTTAAATTCTGTGGAGTTCAAAAAGGTTGACAATTTGTATTATATTGAAAGGAAAATCTCTTAGAATAAACAGTAAGTACTTCAAACAGCTTATTATAATAAACACACTAGCACTTACTATTAATTTGGATAGCTTGATTCCTTTGTTACTTTGCTATGCTTGATTTCTTTGTTATTTTCCTATGCTTGATTTCTTTGTTACTTTGCTTGGTTTTATTAGTCTTTCCATTATCTCTCCCCAAATCTGATTTTATTGGAGCTTTGTTACTTTGCTTGGGTATGATTCCAAATCTGATTTCTATAATTAGAGGACCAAACAAATAAGATGAAAGCATCCTCCAAGCATTCAAGTCTTTAGACTTGGACAAAAAGTGAAAATTTGGGGAATTATATAATAATTAACTTGGACAAGGCATTGTTAATACTGTATTTTATTCATCCTTTTGAAACTATGTTTTTTTTAGTTGGTATGTAATATTTTATTGTCCCAAAGGATTTATATGCTTATAGTATTTTAATTTTATTTTTGTAATTATTGACTTAAAAGAAAAGAAAAGAGAAAAAAAAAAACCGTTTCTGAAACAAGCATTACCAAACGGCAGAACTGTCGTTTTTTGGTTCTGAAACTGTTCTAGAAACAGATTCACCAAACAGCATTAAATCGTTTAAAAATGGCGTTTTGACACAAAAACTGAAATTTCCGTTTTTGACACAAAACGGAGTTTCCGGAACAGAAACGATACCAAACGGAGCCTAAGTCTTAGCTATAGTAGGGTTTTTTTTTTTGGTTTAAACTTTTAAGAGTAATTTGGTTCGGTTTCGGTTCCAAACCGACGTTTTAACATCCTAAATCGAAACTGAACTGAACCAAATAGCAATACTCACATACTCAAACCGAATATGAATCGAATTTATTCGGTTCGGTTCGATTCGGTCCATTTAATTGGACTCCGTTTCGATTTTGATATTCGGTTTCGATTTGAAATTGACACCCTTAATGTGGGGTCTATCTTTGGATGTTCCTTTTGAGTTCACATAAATTATTCAAACATTTATTTGCTTTGAGTAAAGCATGGGTGGTTATCCACATCACCAATAAAAGATTTAAAAATAATAATAATTGTACTTTTGTTGAGTATGATGCCCCAACAAGAAATTTCTTGGAACAAAATTTCAGGCTTTTCTATTCTGTCAATCCATTTGGATTTGTGTATCCTATTGAGCATTGCTGACCAATGACCACATATTATTTCTACACACATCCATCTACACATGTATATATCATTTTTCGATTCCACAAATTCCTCTTCGGGGGATAACTCTTCAAGCTGAAGCTGCCACCATTAGGATTTGTGTTTATAGAATGGAAAAAAAATCAGCCCGAGGAGGATTGCGACTGCTCTATTTGTTTCGTATGTTTTGAAAAGATTTCCTTTCTTTACCAAATGCATTTAATGGCATAGGACTTTCTTCAATCTAAAAGCCTAAAACTGTTCTAACCACATGAAATAAAAATCTAAGATACGTCTTCTTATCACTTTTGTGGTGTTTTGTCCGCAAATGAGACTATCAGGTTTATGTATTAGAACAATTTCAAACATTCTTGATTCATGGATTTAGAATTTATTTAATGAAGAGAGAGAAAATAAATTTCAAATCCAAGAACCAGGACTTGCGAGATTGTTCTGGAACATAAACCTGATCGAACGACCCTGGAAACCTTGTGGATGGTAAAAAGCATCAATAATTAATGATTAATCAATGACGAAAATCTTGTTTTTGTGCTCTAGTTTTTCATATTTGATGGAAGGGAACAAGAGGAGATGATCCTATTCTTCCCGTTCCTTCTAACCTGTTTAGAGATTCATTAATTTCGAGATAAAAGTATAAGTTTTCAGGAGGTAATTTTCCAGTCTCCTTCCTACCAGATGCAATGATATATAAACTCCTCGACATCTCTTCCTTGAATGGATAATTACTGTTGTTTGTATTTAGTTTTCAGAACCTTTTCATCCCAAACATATTTACAAACTCATCTGTGCTCTGTTCCGTTTCTTGCAGGGAGTAGTTATGGAAGGAAGTAGGGATGATATAATTGTATCCCTTCTTGTATCAGCTTTGCTTGACAAATTATCCTCATCAGAAGCGTTAAGGGAATTTGGATCCCAATGGTCTGTGCAACCTGCTTTACGTGAACTCTCTCAAGTTCTTAAGAAAATTGTAAAACTGCTCAATTTTGCAGAGCAAGCTCAAATGAAGAATATTGTACAGAAAGAATGCCTTAGGAATCTCAGGGATGTTGCTTACCGAGCTCAGGACATATTGGATGAGTTCATCTATGAAGCTCATAAAGCTCACAAGGAAAAAGATCTTGGTCGAAAGGTACGTTTCGTGCACTTCCCCTCTAACTTGAAAGAAAATGGCGGGCTTTTACATAGACAAGAAATTGAACCTCTTATATATGATGAACTCATAAATAAACTAGTGGAGATTGAGAAGGAACTTAAAGATCACTATCTCAGAGACTCAGTAAATTGGAAATCACATAATGTAAATGATGAAATAGATACCAGGCCAAAGAGTGGTTCTCTAGTTGATGAGTCTATTACTTTGGGGAGAAAGAAAGAGCAAGATGAAATTAAAAAAAAGTTGTTGTCATATTCAGATGATGCAAATAAAAAAAAAGTTTCTGTTATTGCCATTGTTGGATTAGGTGGTGTAGGCAAGACGACTTTAGCCCAGCTTGTCTATAATGATCCTGATGTAGAGAAACATTTTGAAAGCAGAAAAGCTTGGGTTTGTGTGTCCACTGATTTTAATGTTGTGAGATTGACCTCTGCAATTCTGGAGTCCTTGACTGGGGAAAATCCTAATCTGAGCAACCTAGAGCCACTTCAACGTAAATTGATGAAGGAATTAAGGGGGAAACGAGTTTTAATTGTCTTGGATGATGTTTGGACTGAAAAGGAAACCGATTGGAAAGATCTGAGAGTAATATTCATGGCGGCAGGGAGAGGAAGTAGAATAATAGTAACAACTCGAAGTAGGAGAGTTTCTTCAATAATGCACCCCATTTATACCCAAGATCTACAGATTTTATCTGATGAAGAGTGTTGGTCAATAATGGAAAGGCGCATATCAATGGATTATGGCTCTATTGCTCCCAACATGGAAGAAGTGGGTAGGAAGATTGCAAAGAAGTGCAAAGGATTGCCCTTGGCAGCAAGTACGCTTGCAGGCCTTTTATGCTCTTCTTCTTCTTCAGATTTAAACCATTGGGAAGAAGTGTTGAATAGTTCCATGTGGGAGTTATTGGAAGAGAGCAATTTGCCAGCTGCTCTAAGTCTAAGCTACTATTTTCTTCCCACATATTTGAAGCAGTGTTTTGCTTATTGTTCTTTATTTCCTAAAGATTATAAATTCTATAAGCAACCTCTGATCCAACTGTGGATGGCAGAAGGATTTGTTAGATCGAACGCTACAAGAATGGAAGACAAAGGTAGCCAATATTTTGATGATTTGCTGCATAGGTCTTTCTTCCAGCACAACAATGGAGGTAAGGGTCAATTTGTAATGCATGACCTTGTACATGATTTAGCAGAAGCAGTGTCAGGAGAGGTATATGGTAGAATTGAGTTTGGGGAATCGTGCCATAGCTTTACTAAAGAGACCCGTTATTTGTCCACTTGTTGTACGAAACACTTGTTTGATCAGGACAAAAATCATGGTCACGCCAAGAAGTTATCCACATTTGTTGTACGAAACACGTGTTTGGAACGGATTAAACCTATTGAATCCTTTGGAGGATTGAGATACCTACGTGTCTTAGATTTGAGTCATTATGATTTTCCAATGCTTCCCAATGATATTGGCTATTTGAAATACCTACATTATATTAACCTCCCTTTTGCTCCATGCATTCAACGATTACCTGAGTCATTGTGTGATCTTCACAATCTACAGTCACTGATACTCCGTTTTTCCGGAATACGTGAGTTCCCTAGAGGCATCAAGTATCTACGCAATCTCCAACATCTAGACCTTTATGGATGTCCCATACTTTCCATGCCACAAGGAATTGGGAGATTAACTAGTCTCAAGACAATGCCATATTTCCCTATCTCAATAAATGATGACGGTCGTGGAATAAGAGAGCTCAAGGAGCTAAAACAGCTTGAGGGGGCGCTTTCAATCCGCATCCCAGGGAATGTGATTGATCCTTTGGATGCTCTGGAAGCTGATTTGATGAATAAGAAAAAAGTTGATGAGATTAGTTTTTTGTGGAGAGACGGAGGTGATAAAGATGTTGAGGTTTTTGAAAGTTTACGACCTCACAGTGAGCTGAAGCATTTAGAGATGAGAAATTACGGTGGGTCAACATTTCCAAGATGGTTGATGATAGAGTTGCCAAGATACAAGAAGTTAGTCTCTCTAAAACTAATACGCTGCATGGAATGCCAAGTCCTCCCTCCGATTGGGGAGCTACCCCTATTGGAATCTCTGTACGTACAAGACATGAATAAGTTGGAAGAGTGGTCTAGCTCTGGAGGAGAGGGACCCGAATTCCCTAGCCTCTTAAGTCTAACCATTACAATGTGTCCCAAACTGAGGATACTACCACAGCCACTTCTGTCAAGTCCGAGATTATGTGAATTGCGTTTCATTGGCTGTCCAATGCTCAGGATGTTGCCTCATGGAGGATTAAGCAGACTCACCTCACTCAAAAATATTCGTCTTGGGTATGAGATGGAAGAGTTGGTGCAGTTTCTGGATGGGACTGAGAGTCTACCTCCAAATATTAATCGCTTTTATATCCATAATTGTACATCGCTACCCAAGGGGTTGAGAAACCTGTCTTCACTCCAACATCTGGATTTTGGTTCATATTGTATACATCAATACAGCCCCGAGGAGCTCCCCACAAATGTCATCGTTACTAAAAATTGCTATTGGTGATGCCAACTCATCCGAAATGTTAGCCCGTATATACAATGCAGGTAAACTACCCTACTACCCTTTCAATTCTGTTTTTGCTAAAGCAGCAATCTCTTATAGGTAAGGGTGTCAAACCCAAGACCAACTGGACTAAACTGATCGGAATCGATCGCTTATAGATCGGCCTGGCCAGTTTATTAAAACGTTTCGGGCTTGAGCCCGGCCCCTTTAATGAGTGTTCCTTGGTTTTGCCGTTTTGTAAAGTAATAATATATTAATATTCCAGCATTATTATATTCATATTGGATATTTATATTAAATAATTTATGATAGATATGTCATCTTCTCCTGCTTCTAACATATTTGGATTAATTGATGGTGCATGCGTTGGGATTAATTAATGGTGAATGCGTTTTCTTAATGTTATATTAAAATGAAATGGTTGGTTCGCATACTCATACTTTTGATTTCTTGTCATATTTTTGGGCTTGCATGATCAGAATTAAATGAGCTGGAATATAAGAGTACATTTTAAATATGCTCGTTTAAAAACCGATTATGCCCATTTAAAAAATTCGTCTCTATAGTCTTTCTTGGTGGTTTCTTTCTATTATCAGAAATTCACTACTAAATGTGCTATGACTTTTAATATGTAGTGGTAGTAGTAGCTACAGCCAGTTTATACACCTTTTAGCAGCTTTAAGGAGAACACTTTTAATGGTGGGTGCCACTACCCACCCACCCCATCTCCACATCCACCCACACTACCACCCCATCTCCATATCCATCCACACTACCTTCCCATCACTAGCTCCAACCTCCTCCCTCCGCCCTCCCCACCCCCTTCTTTGACTCCTCTCCCCTACCCTTGCTATAGCTCTCCTAGTAAATGTCCCACCACCTCCTTCACCCCTGGTCTTGCACCCCACCACCTCCCAACATTGATCCGGGTCCCTTATCTTCTCTGCCCAAAAGCGATCCAATTCCTCCTACCAACTCGCGTCATCCCATGGCCACTCACTCTTGTGCGAGAGCGTGGCGGTCAAATTCTAAATTTACTTAAAGATTGCATGCAGTAAAGATTTCCGAATTATACAACATTACAGGCTATATGACATGTTTCTCTTTAACAGTATGAATTTGAATGTATTTTCTTCCCAAGTATTGCTCTTAGAGAAAAGTTTCTTACATCTCACATATAGGTTTCTTATTGTATATGAATAGGAAGAACCGCTTGCCGAAAGCTTGAGGAAGAGAGGAGAACTATCATCTGATATGAATGAAGAAGAAGGGATGTTGGTGGTGGCCATTGAGCCTCCAGCTCTAGCAGTGTGTAAGAGGCATCATACTCTCACTTGCAACCATTCAATACCGCCCCTATTCAATAGGGCTCCTCTTTACCAAACCAGAATATAACAATCTTCTAAATGCTTCAACAGTGCGATGAGTATGAACCCAGTCAAGATATGCAATATTAGATGATTACAATTTCCACAGAGCTTCTATAGGTACAGATTAGCCCAAATTTAAATTTTCAATCTGCTGGTAGGGTAGACTTGAAATGTCTCTGGGGATAAGTATTCTGTAGGATATCTAGAAAACATTATACAGCTCAATGTGAAGGGAACTGATTACTTTATACCTTGATGTGATTGGTAATCAAACACGAAACCTGATCAGGATACCTTTTGCTCTCTCACAAGTCTACAAATTCAACATTTTTGGCAACTAAGCAAGATCTGAGCCGCTCAACAGTGTCATCAAGTAGGTGATTCTTAATAGCATACACCCGATGACATTTTGCAAGTACCTTGAAGTCAAATCAACCAGTTCATTCCCATGTCTGATGACTAAGCAGTCACATACATCTCTACAACCATAGCCATTTTCCACCGCAGATGAGAATGCCCCTCTTGATAAGTTTTGGGCATAGAATGCTCAATTAAAGACGAAGCAAAAACCTTAATGCATTAGGAAAAGATGGCCCAAGGGTATATTAAGACACATCCAAGGTCCCAGATTACCGATGTGAGACTATACCTATATAACTCCCAACATCTTTAATGAAGGATGTAATTTCTCCCGTATACAATTATATGATCTTGCCACATGTTCATAGAATCACAAATTAAACAATAATGAATCAACGATGCATATCGTTCACCATCGACTGTGAAGAATTGGCTGCCATTATATCCTTCACGTATCTTTATTCCTACAATCCCAAGCACAAACACAATGTATCCTCTAGGTTTCTCCCACTAGCTCCCCTTAATGCTCTCTTGGTGATGGCTCCAATAATGAGAGTAACATTAGGGTAGAAGGATGACCTAGAGTCCTATTTTATAGAGTTTGTGCACCCTCCCATCATGGTGTGTCAAATAGGGTAGGACTATTTTCCCTAATTAGACACGTACCTGTCTTACAACTTACCAGGATCTCTGATAGCACTACCTTAACATTTTCACAATCTCACAACACAAACCAATAGAAGCAGCGGAATAAAAGTATAGTAGCAAAATTTATAAATAAAATGGAAAAACATCTAATGATAATATAATAGCAATAACCGAGTTATTCTGTTATATTCATCCATGACATATACTATAATCTCAAGAAAATATACAATCCACAACTATATCCAAAAGTATCAAGATATGATGTACAATCTCACGGTACGACGTAAGCACAATGGTCGCAAGCACAGTCCTGATCATGCTCCTCCGCTTCTGGCATCCACCAGTCGCTCACACCATACTCTGACCTAGAAGATACTGGGCCACCCGCCATTGGTACCACAGTACCTGCATCATCATCTAAAAAAGGGTGTATACGTGGGGTGAGCTTTCCAACTCGCTCAATGAGGGCTGGGGTCAAACACATCCAAACAAGACGGTAGTAGTAATAATTTATGATGCATGATTGCAGAAATTAAACACATAGTCTATGATGCTCGTGATGCAATTCATTTATTTATTATCCACCTAACAATACAAACTAAGTCTGGTAAATGCTACTACGACGCATTAGGCTGTATCCCTCGTCTCGGAAACGACATCGACTATACAGTGATACAAACCCTAGCCATGATTAGAAGCCTGCCGATCCCCGTATGGGTCCATGGGTCACCTAGAATATCCCTGATAACCCCCTCCTGGCAGTCACGACATCGGTAACACATCGGCCACACAGGACAAGTTCCCATCTTCGGTAACAATCACATCGTACTACTGGAGTGGCACTTCGGAAAGGCTCATCAAACATTCCACAATGGGTTATCCAACACCTCAACCCCTATTGGCAAGGGTGCATAGTATAGGGAGTGATACCTAACCACATATATACTACATGCCTTCATAATGATACAATTAATATAGATTATACGATATCGGAGAGACCTCGGTCACAAAGTATAATTTATCTTCAAATACAGTCCCAGGTACATGATACCAGAGAGAACTTTGCCACAAAGTGTAACCCGAGACCGTTTACCTAATCTAGCATACATAGCACAATTGAGTATGGACTACGCAATACCAGTAAGACCTCGGCCATGAAGCGTATCCATTTTCAAATGTAGTCCCGGGGTACACGATACCAGCGAGACCTTGGCCACAAAGTATAACTCGTGACTACAACTAGATCTAATGCACATAATCAATACATGAATGCAACATACATACAACAATCATAGCACTAGTACCACCTCGGCCACGCCGTATTTTGTCACACACACACACATCTAAACACACGGCTATCATGGTACTGGTACCACCTCGGTCACATCGGATCCCATCATACATTTTCATACAATTCATATCAGGATCGGAAAATGACAATTACAATTAAACATATAATTCTAAGCATGTGAGCAATTTAATAAATGATAAACATTCCAAAAATAAACACTGTCCATCCCTCACCTTGTTGAGCTTTGTTTGGTTTAAGGTTCAAGTAAGGCCATCGATCAATCAAATCAATTTCAACTTCGGGGCACGTACTGTCCTAGACACAAATGGATTCGTACATCAGTATATGTCGAAAACATCGGGAGGGACCCACACAGGTCACCCCCAAAGTGTACAGACACTGTCTCCCAATGATAGTAATGTCACTGTAAACAACCACCAGAAATAGGACATTTCCACCGAAAATGTCAGACCTGTTTTCGGTGGAGGTGACAGAGAGCACATTATGCTACTTGTCCACCAAAAATATGCCACCGAAAACAGACCCAGTGGATCCGGTGGGCTGTTTCTGGTGGAGGTACAGGGCATTCCAACAATTTGGGGCTTTCCAGCTCGGGCCCGATTGCCAGGATTTATTCCATAGAGTTTGTAGGGGATGTCCCTAGCATCATTCTAAGCCAAGAAAATTTCATTTCCACTGATCCATTTGGGAGATATGTCGATCTAATGATCAAAACCCTAGTTGGTCTTTTGGCATTACATGTTGTCGGAGCTCACCGGGCTTGGTTCGAGCTGAGCAATAACACCGGGAGGGTAGAACACCCATCCTAACACCCTAACATGGTGTGTACACCAAGAGTCCATCCATTCCTAGATTTTTCTAGGTCAAAATAAAGAGAAAGAGTGGCATGGGAGGTTGTACTTACCTCCGGCAGCAATTCCGGCAACAAGGCGATAGCCGTCACCAAGGTAGGCATTCAATCCCTTCTCCTTCCTCTTCTTCTTTTTCCTCTCCTCTTTCTCTCCTCTCCTACGTTGAGCACAATGGAAATAAGGAAATGAATCCTCATTTCCCAACTTATAACTTAAGTTGGGCCTAAGGGTCTGTTTGGTTTGGGCCACTTTTGAATCAATCAGGTTAAAATGAGTTTCGGGGCACGAGGACCCACACATTTAGGTCCATAAGGTGTTCACATCAAGAGGAAGGTGTGGAGGATGATTTAGGATCATCCAAAACCATTAACGATGTGAGTGGTGGGACCCATGGGCATCAAAACCTCGACAGCAGCTTATGGACCCACTGGAAACAGGCACCGGATTCATGCCCAGGCTGCTTCCGGTGGCTTGTTTCTGATGGTCAAGATAGCTTACTGTCCCATGGTTGGTCTTGCATGGGTGATTGCCCTCAGACATGCCCAAGGCTTTTCAATAATTATGATGCATGCCAAAAATTAAGTGTGGGGAGTCGGGTCACTTACCGTATGGGATCGGAAGGTATAAATCCCCTCCAGTTAGATAGGTATGGGATGCACGAACATGTGGGGTCATCACTTCCCCTTTGGCAATATGCAGTCATGAGCCAAAACCTGATCGTACTTCCTATCTCTGATTCGAGGCCTGTCATAAAATTTTAAATTAAACCGGATTAGGGCACGGGTGTAATATCCCCCCACCTTACAAGAATTTCATCCTCGAAATTGAATATACCTGGAAAATCAAACAATCCAAGATGCTTCATCATTTCATCTTCTCACTCCTAGGATACTTCCTATTTGGGGTGGTTCATCCATTTCACTTTGACGAAGGAAACGGTGCAGTTGCGAAGAACATGGTCGTTTCGATCAACAATCTTCTCCGGATACTCCACATAGGTAAAGTCCTCATCCAACTCATGGGGTATGTAAGTCAAGACGTGAGTCAGGTCAGAAATGTACTTCCTCAACATAGATATATGGAAGACATCATGTGTACCTTCCAACTCTGGTGGCAAGGCTATCCGGTAAGCTACTAGTCCGATCCTCTCCAATACATCATACGATCCCATAAACCTTGCAATAAGCTTTCCCTTCTTACCGAACCGCATCACCCCTTTAACTGGGGAGATCCACAAGAAGACCTTGTCTCCAATACCAAACTCCAGATGTTTCCTCCTAACATCTGTATAGCTTTTCTGCCTAGACGGAGCTGCCTTGATCCTTTCTCTGATCACATTCACCTTCTCACTGGGAGCCTGTATCAAGTCTAGATCCAAAATATGTTGCTCACCAACCTCATCCCAATAGAGTGGAGTCCGGCACTTCCTGCCATACTGTGCCTCGAATGGGGACATACCGATGGTGGCCTGATAACTGTTGTTATAGGAGAACTTAATAAGGGAAATGTGCTCATTCCAACTGTAACTCATATCTAAGGCATAGGCTCGGAGTAGATCCTCCAATGTCTGAATAGTTCTCTCTAGCTGACCATCGCTCTAAGGGTGAAAGGCAGTGCTGAAAGCCAACTGCATGCCCATAGCTTTCTGTACACAGGTCTAGAACTTGGAAGTGAACCTGGGATCTCGATCAGAGATGATACTAACTGGTACACCATGTAACCTGATGATGTTATCGATATACAACTTGGATAACTTGTCCATAGAAAATGTGATCTTGATTGGGATAAATTGAGCTGCCTTAGTCAAGCGATCCACAACCACCCAAATGGTATCCATACCATTCTGTGTACAGAGTAGGCCTGTGACAAAGTCTATGGTAATATTCTCCCATTTCCACTCCAGAATAGGCAGGGACTGTAATAACCCCTGAGGCCTCTGCCTCTCAGCCTTGACTTGCTGGCATGTGAGGCATCTAGACACATGCGTGGCCACTTCATTCTTCATTCCTCTCCATCAGTAGGAGTCTTTGAGGTCCTTGTACATTTTAGTGCTGCCGGGGTGAATGGAATATGGAGAGCTATGTGCCTCTCTCAAAACTGTGTCTCGTAAATCACCGTCACTGGGCACACACAACATCCCTTTGAACTTAAGGATCCCACTTTCAGTCATCGAAAAATCTAGGTCTTTTTGGGTTCCTTCCTAGCATTCTGCTATTAGCTTCTGTAGTTCTGCATCAGTAACCTAAGCTGTAGTGATCCTATCCACCAGACTAGGTTGTACCGCCAATGTCGATAGTGACAAGATGACACCCTCTACTAATAGTTCCAAGTCTAGCTTCCTGGCCTCCTCTAAGAGATACTCATTGGTGGTCAGTGATGCAAGAGTCAGTGACTGGGATTTTCGATTAAGTGCATCAGCTACCACATTGGTCTTTCCTGGGTGATAGTGGATAGTACAATTATAATCCTTCATCAGCTTTAACCAACGCCTCTATCTCATGTTGAGATCTTTTTGGGTGAAGAAGTACTTAAGGCTTTTATGGTCACTGAAGATCTCACTCTTCTCACCATACAGGTAGTGTCTCCAGATTTTCAATGCAAAAATCAAGGCTGTCAACTCCAAATCATGGGTGGGGATACCGGTTCTTGATGGTCAGCTTATTAAGCTCCCGGTAATCGATGCACAATCTCATACTTCCGTCTTTCTTCTTGACGAGCAATACCGGTGCTCCCCATGGAGACATACTAGGTCTAATGAATCCCTTCTTCAGAAGGTCTTGAAGTTGCACCTGTAATTCCTTCAATTCTGTGGGGGCCATGCGGTAAGGGGCTTTTGACATTGGTGCCGAGCTGGGGAGTAGGTCTATAGCAAACTCTGTCTCTCGATCCGATGGAAAACCTATCAAATCATTCGGGAATACATCAATAAATTCCCTCACCACATCTAGCTTGGTCAATGGCCTAATCTCTGCGTCAGTATCCATCACAGATGCTAAGTAGCCTTGACATCCCTTATCTAGTAGCTTCTTCATCTGGAGTGCAGATATGATAACTTTCTTAGGTTTCTTGGGCTTATCCCCTTGGAACACAAATGCATCATCATCACGAGGTCTGAAAATGATAGTCTTCTCTGCACATAGCACACTGGCTCTGTATGCAGATAGCCAGTCCATTCCTAAAATCATGTCGAAGTCGGTCATATCCAACTCGATTAGGTGAGCATTCAACTCATGATCACCTATGGTCACTGGACAAGGCTCGTAAACATAGTTCAAACCCACCACACTTCCTGTAGGGGTGCTCACAGCCAAACGTTGAGTCAGTCCCTTAGATGGAATTCTCATCTTCTTCGAAAATGTTGGTGACACGAACGAATGCGAGGCTCTTGAGTCAAATAACACATGTGCAGACAATAATGATATCAATAATGTACCTGTCACTACACCAGGAGCAGCCTCAACATCCTCCGCCATCATAGAAAATATTCTGCCCTGTGGTCTCTGGCCCTATAGGCATTGTGCTAGTCTATGGGCTGAATATGTCTGCTGGGGCCTAGGTGGCATAGTGTAGGGTGCATCACCTAGCCTTCGGTGGGGGCATGTCCTCACTATGTGGCCTGACTGATCACAATGAAAGCATCTCGGGCTCGATCTTGAAGACTGGGATACTACACTACATCGGGAGGACTGGGAAGTCTGACTAGCATCAGGCCTCCTAAACTGCACTGGAGTTGGGCTGACTTAAGGGACTCGGAAAGGTTTGTTGCCTCCCCTAGAATCAGCAGATCCCATCGGCCTCTTTCCCGTCCATTATTGAGCTGTGTAGTTATCCTTATGCCTGTCCTCAATAGATTTGGCCACTTGGACCACCTCAACATAGGTTTACAGCTTCAACCCCATAATAGTTGACCCAATACTTAGCCTCAACCTTTTCTCAAACTTCTTTGCCTTGGATCTATCACCTCTGAGATGCTCAGGAGCAAAATGGAATAGCTCCTCGAAGCGTTGCTGATATTCGAGCAGAGATCGAGAACCTTGAACCAATTGAGAGAACTCACTCTCTCTCCTATCCCGAAAGGTTTCTGGAAAATAGTTCTCAAAGAAGGCCCCCTTAAAGTCTGCCCAAGTGGGATTCGGGTTAATAGCCCTCAGAATAGGCTCAGTGGCACTCCACTAATCATCTGTTTCATTCTGTAACTGATAGCCCGCACATAAAATTTTTTACTCATCGGTGCAGCCCATCAGTCTAAAAACCTTCTCCATTCCATCAATCCATCTTGATGGATGCAAATGGTCTTGCCCCACCTTGGAGAAATATGGGGGCCTAAGCCATTGAAACTTCTCCATCATCTTTGTCAAGTCTATCCAGCCCGCTACATAGGCTTGAGCTTGTTCCGGCATCTGATCTTGCATATGCCCATGCACTTGTGCCCCACCAAATGTTTGAAGGGTAGCCGATCCAGTGGGTACTGAAATGGGTGCCGGTGGAGTAGGAGGTGCGGGCGGTGCATTATGGTCTTTCATTGCCACTTGGATTCTATTATCGATCCTGGCCATAAACTGATTTTGTCTTTCTTCCACTTCCTGCATCATGTTATTGATGATGGATGCCACATCTTGGGCTATAAGTACAGGCGAAGCCGGTGGTGTATTGTGGGGTCTACCCTGATTCTGTGTAGGGGAAGCGGGAGGCGACTGGCATGATTGGGATTGGGATCAGGTGTTCTGACGTGACATGATTCCTATGAAGGAATCCGATTAGTGCACATGCATAAACAACGTTGTATGTAATCAGAACACATGCATGCATAGTGGGTCCCACATATATACAACAGTCAAAATTAAGGTTAGGGCATGTATAAGTGGGGTCCACACGTATTAAGATCCAATCGCATGCGTATCCCAAAGGGGTACACCATTAAAGTAACCAAATAAAATCTTAGGATTGAAAAATAGCATGATTTATTTTTCCAATGAGTCCACTGGAAATAGAGAGTCAAACCACCGAAAATATGGCTTAACCCATCGGAAATATCAATGGTATTTTCGGTGAGCAAAACAAAGACTAAAATCTGACTTTTCCCTTCACTGGAAACAGACACCAGAAGTATGCCCAGTGTTTCCGGTGGGCTGTTTCCAGTGGCACTAAACCGGCCATAAATAGGCTCGGGTCTTGGCTTTTTCACACAAAATCCTATTTACTCTTGTGAGAAAGGTGTGGAAATAGCCAAGGAGTCTTTTGCTACCCATTCCCAACCTTCCTCGCGCTATTTCATGATCGATTGGAGCCGCATTCGCTTCCAATCTATGTTTTCTCTCTCTGTAACCTAGCTTTTATGATTTTCTTCTCTGTGAGTTTTGTATGCAGCCATTTAACTAGGTTTTCCATTCCAAATCCTTAGGAATCATCTTGTAACAATGTCTGGACGCTGTGTACGTACCCGACGTGCTCTTATACGGGAGGAGAAAGATGCCGTTGAGCAGTTCAACCCAATCTGTTCCGCTCTGTGGTTGAGGAGACCGTTGGGAGTTCTTTGAGCACCGTAGCATTGACCCAAGAGTCTATGTGAGGACCAACGACTTTCGCACATTCCGTCTTCGTCAATGGTTTGAGGAGATAAGGTGGTACCACATCCTGAAACCCAACCGATACTACTACCCCACCTTGGTCAGGCTATTCTACTCCATTATGGAATGTGTCAACTGGGGTACCAAATAGATGTGGATCACCTCCTATGTGAAGGGGGTGGAGATCTCCTTTGACATGGGGCAGCTGGGAAATATTTTGATGATCAGCAATACAGGCGACCTAGTGTACTGTCCACCTCGGACTCCGGCATATGAATTTCAGAGTCTCGACACCTTTCAGGTGATCAATGACATGCTGACCAAGGAAGCCACAAGATGGAACCGTTTAGTCAACTAGTTTGCCACTCCAAAGGTTGTCTGCCATGTGATTCAACTGAATTCCTCCCCACCTATGGACATTATAATGAGGTATCCGCTCTACAAGCCTATGTGACATACTGCGTGTACATGGGGGGCGCAGATACGTCTGTCTTACCTCCTATTGTGGACCATGGTAACTCGATCTGAAGGGCAGGATCACCGAGTAGGGAACCTATGTTATGGGAGGATATTGACTGACATCTTCCATTGCTTTGGGGTGGACTTGGAGGGCAAGGCACGCTATGGAGGTAGATCTGAGGGAGGTGACACCTATCCCAGGAGAGGGTCAGCAGCCTATGGAGGTAGAGGGTGGTGGTGTCAGTGATGTTGGTGCAAGAGGAGAAGCTACTGAGGTTGGTGGGGCTCCACCACATGATCCCCAGGCCACGGGTTCTATGACAGTTTCTACACTTAGAGCACTAGGGGTGCGAGGCCTTATGGTCTCAACGATGTTATGACCCGTCTGGATACCACTATGTCATTGATGAGGAGCATGGACAGCCACCTCGAGAGCATGGACAGGACCTATTGTCTTATGGACAATAGAGTGGCCTCCCTAAAGGCACAGATGCAGGCGATGGTCTTCCACCTCGGTATTCTGGTGCCTCCTCCAGGAACGCATACGCATGGTTTGAACCAGGCTCAGGGCCAAGCACAGAACCACCAGCAGCAGCAAGAGTAGTGGCATGTTTGCCACTATAGCTTTTAGGATTTTCATTTTCCTGTTTTTATATGAGTCTGATGTTTTAGGTTTAGTTGAACTTTTTTATTATGTCATATGCTTCAGTTGTTAAATTTTCTAGTCTTAGGCTAGTTAGGATTTTCTGCTTTCAGTACTTTATTTTTCTTATGAAAGTGTAAGCTATGTATTCAAACTCTTTATTACAATGAAATGGCTTTAACACCTATACTTGTCTCCTAATTGTGTAATTTCTATTATTATTGTCATGAGATTTTTATTTAAATCCTAATTTTCCCAAGTTGTGGTTTGGTTGAGATTGTGAGTTAAGGCAGAGCATCGTACTCTGATACCATAGCTGTCACACCACACTCCCAGTAGACTCAATTTACCATTAGGAATACCGACGGTGTGAGTAAGACACATACCTGTCTTACAACCTACCAGGATCTCTGATAGTAGTACCTTAATATTTTCACAATCTCACAACATAAACCATTAGAAGCAGCGGAATCAGAGTATAGTAGTAGAATTTATAAATAAAATGGGAAAAACATCGAATGGTAATATAATAGCAATAACCGAGTTATTCTATTACATTCATCCATGACATATACTATAATCTCAAGAAAATATACAATCCACAACTATAACCAAAAGCATCAAGATATGATGTATAACCTCATGGTGCGGCGTAAGCACAGTGGTCATAAGCACAGTCCTGATCATGCTCTTCTGCTTCTGGGATCCACCAGTCGCTCACACCATACTCTGACCTAGAAGATACTAGGTCACCTGCCATTGGCACCATGGTACCTGCATCATCATCTAAAAAAGGGTGTATACATGGGGTGAGCTTTCCAACTCACTCAGTGAGGGGTGGGGCCAAACACATCCAAGCAAGACGATAGCAGTAATAATTTATGATGCATGATTATGAAAATTAAACACATAGTCCATGATACTCGTGATGTAATTTATTTATTTATTATCCACCTAATAATACAAACTAAGTCTAGTAAATGCTACTACGGCGCATTAGGCTATATCCCTCATCTCGAAAACGATATCGACTACACCGCGATACAAACCCTAGACATGATTAAAAGCTTGTCGGTCCTCGTATGTATCCATGGGTCAACTAGCAAACCCCTGATAACCACCTCCTGCCAGTTATAGCACCGGTAACACATCGACTACGTCGGACATGTTCCTGCCTCTGGCAACAATCACATCTTACCGCAGGACTGGCACTTCGGAAAGGCTCATCAAACATACCACAATGGGTTATCCAACATCTCAACCCCTATTGGCAAGGGTACGTAGCATAGGGAGTGATACCTAACCACATATATACTACATGCTTCATAATGATACAGTTAGTATGGATTACATGATACCGGAGAAACCTCGGCCACAAAGTGTAATCCATCTCCAAATACAGCCTCGGGTACACGATATCGGAGTGACCTTGGCCACAAAGTGTAACCCGAGACCATTTACCTAATCTAGCATACATGTCACAGTTAAGTATGGACTACGCAACACCGGCAAGACCTCTGCCACAAAGAGTATCCATTTCCAAATGTAGTCCCAAGGTACACGATAACAGTGAGACCTTGGCCACAAAGTGTAACTCTCGACTACAACTAGCTCTAATGCACATAATCAATGCATGAATGCAATATACATATGGCAATCACAACATCGGTACCACCTCGGCTATGCCGAATTTCGCCTCACACACACAAACATCCAAACACACAGCGATCACAGTACAGGTACCACCTCGGTCACATAGGATCCCATCATACATTTCCATACAATTCATATCATGATTGAAAAATGACAATTACAATTAAACATATAATTCTAAGCATGTGAGCAATTTAATAAATGATAAACATTCCAAAAATAAACACAATCCATCCCTCATCTTGTTGATCTTTGTTTGGTTTAGGGTTCAAGTAAGGCCACTAATCAATCAAATCAATGCTGACTTCAAGGCACATGCGTGTCACTATCCTAGACACAAATGGAATTGTACATCAGCACACATCAAAAACATTGGCAGGGACCCACACAGGTCACCCCCAAAGTGTATAGACACTATCTCCCAATGATAGTAATGTCATCGGAAACAACCACCAGAAACAGGGCATTTCCACCGAAAATATCAGACCTGTTTCCAGTGGAGGTGACAGAGAGGACATTATGCTCCATGTCCATTGGAAATATGCCACCAAAAATAGACCCAGCGGATCCGGTGGACTGTTTCCAGTGGAGGTACAGGGTATTCCAATAATTGGGGGCTTTCTAGCTCGGGCCCGATTGTTAGGATTTGTTCCATGAAGTTTGTAGGTGATGTCCCTAGCATCATTCTAAGCTAAGAAAATTTTACTTTCACTGAGCCATTTGGAAGATACGTCGATCAAATGATCGAAGCCCTAGTTGATCTTTTGCCATTACATGTTGTCGGAGCTCGTCGGACTTGATTCGAGCTCGGTAATAACACCGGGAGGGTAGAACACCCATCCTACAATCCTAACATGGTGTGTACACCAAGAGTCCATCTATTCCTAGCTTTGTCTAGGTTGAAATGAAGAGAGAGAGTGGCAAGGGAGGTTGTACTTACCTCCGGTAGTAATTTCGGCAATAAGGCGGTAGCCGTCACCAAGGTCGGCCTTCAATCCCCTCCTCCTTCCTCTTCTTCTTCTTCCTCTCCTCTTTCTCTCCTCTCCTACATTGGGCACAAGGGAAATGAGGAAATGAATCCTCATTTCCCTACTTATAACTTAAGTTGGGCCTAAGGGTCTGTTTGGTTTGGGCCTCTTTTGAACTAATTGGGTTAAAATGAGTTTCGGGGCACGAGGACCCACACATTTAGGTCCATAAGGTGTTCACATCAAGAAGAAGGTGTGGAGGATGATTTTTGATCATCCGAAACCATTTACGATGAGAGTGGTGGGACCCACGGGCATCGAAACCTCGACAGCAGCCTATAGACCCACCAGAAACAGGTATCAGATTCATTCCCAAGCTGCTTCCGGTGGCTTGTTTCTGGTGGTCAAGACAGCTTGCTGTCCCATGGTTGGTCTCACATGGGTGATTGCCCTCATACATGCCCATGGCTTTTCGAAAATTATGATGCATGCCAAAAATCAAGTGTGGGGAGTCGGGTCACTTACCGTCTGGGATCGAAAGGTATGAATCCCTCCAATTAGATAGGCATGTGATGGATGAACATGTGGGGTCATCTCTACCCCTTCGGTAATGTGCCACCACGAGCCAAAACGCGGTGGTACTTTCGATCTCCTATTTGAGGCCTGTCAAAAAATTTCAAATTAGATCGGATTAGGGCACGAGTGTAACAGTAATAGACACTTCTTGTTTCTGAACTGAATCCTTCACAAAATTGTACTTTTCTCCAATATGCTTCACTTTACTTGAATGCTTGTCATTCTTGGAGTAATATATGGTGGCAACATTGTCACAATGCATTCTCAGTGGCTTCGAAATGGTGTCGACAACCCGAAGTTCTAAGATAAAGTTTTGTAACCAAATTATCATAGATGTGGCCTCAAAGCATGCCACAAACTCTGCTTTTTTAGTAGAATTAGAGACACAAGTCTATTTCTTGGACTTTCAAGAAATCGCCCCACCAGCAACTAGAAAGATGTATCCTGATATAGACTTCCTACTATCGAGGCATCCTGCATAATTAGAGTCTGAATATCCAATCACTTCCAACTGATCAGATGCTCTATAAGTAAGCATGTACTCCCTAGTCCCTTTTAAGTACCTTATTACCTTCTTTACTATGAACCAATGATCTATGACAGGATCACTCACACATCTGCCTAACATACCAACAGCAAAACTGATGTCTGGATGAGTACAAGTCATTGCATATATAAGACTCCCTACTACGGAAGAATAGGGAATGTCCTTCATTTGTGCTCTTTTCAGATCATTCTTTGAGCACTGATTTAGGCTGAACTTATCTACTTTGATAATGAGGGAAACACCTGGTTTGTAATTAATCATGCCATATCTTTCTAGAACTTTGTTAATATAGGTTTTCTATGATAGCCCAACTATCTGGCGAGATCTATCATGAAATATCTCAATGTCGATAACGAAAGAGGCTAAACCCATATCTTCCATTTCAAAGTTCTTAGAGAGAAAAGTCTTTGTATCACTCAACAAACTAAAATCATTACTAATAAGTAAAATATCATTCACTTATAAGACCAGAAATATAAACTTACTCCCACTAAGTTTCAGATATATACATTTGTCAAAGATGTTCTCAACAAATCCAAAGGAAATAATGATGTGGTTAAATTTAATATACCACTATCTGGAATCTTGTTTAAGTTCGTATATGGATTTCTTAAGTCTGCACGTTAGATTTTCTTTTCCTTGTTCACTATATCCCTCAGGTTGATTCATGTAGATTTCCTCATCTAGGTCCCTATTCAAGAATGTAGTCTTCACATCCATTTGGTGAAGCTCTAGATCATAATGAGCCACTAATGCCAATATAATTATCAGAGAATCCTTCTTAGAGACAGGAGAGAAGGTTTCATGATAATCAATGCCTTATTTCTAAGTAAATCTTTTGTAACTAGTTTAGCTTTATGTCTCTTAATATTACCCTTTAAGTCACATTTGATTTTAAATATCCATTAACAACCAATGGCCTTAAAGCCCGTTGGTAATTAAACAAGATCCTAGACTCCATTGTCACTCATGGACATCATCTCATTTTCATGGCATCTATCCATTTAAGAGAATCGTTATCGTTTATGGCCTGTGAAAAGTTTAATGGATCATTCTTGATTCCAATATCGAACTATGATTCTTGGAGATATACTATATAGTCATCTAGAATAGCAGACCTCCTAACTCTTTGAGGTCTTCCTTGAATTTTTGATTGAGAAACATACAAAGTATTATCTGTGGTAACTACATTATAGAGTGATACATCTTCGATAGTTTATTGTTCTATAGGATCCTTTTCATTAGTTACCTGTGGGACAACATCATCATTATGAATATGTACATCTTCTATAGTTTTTTGTTCTATAAGATCATTATGAATAGTCACCCGTGGAACAACAATATAATTACGGTGTACATAAGTCGGTAGAAAAATTTGATGTTTTTCAAATACCACATTACATGATTTCTCACTCCCATTAATGTTACTATCCTCTAGGAATCTAGCAGTTTGAGTTTCCACAATTCTGGTACTCTGTGTGAGTGTATAAAACCTGTAACCCTTTGACCACTGACAATAACCAATAAAATAACAATTTATGATTTTAGGGTCAAGTTTTCTTTCATGTGGATTGTACAATCTAGCTTTAGTAGGACAACCCCATACATGTAAATGTCTTAAACTGGGTTTCCTTCCATTCCACAACTCGTAAGGAGTTTTAGGAACTGACTTACTAGGAACCCGATTCAAGATATACACAATTGTCTTTAATGCTTCGCTCCACAAGAATTCAGGCAATGGGGAATTGCTCATCATGCTACGTATAATTTTCATGACGATATGATTGCATCTTTCTGTAGCCACATTATTATACCCGAACCCTAAAACTTCCTATTTAATGTTCAGGTGCTACGCCGGAGGACACCAGTACCAGTGAGCCTTGGGTTGCATCCATCTTTTGCCGAGGAAGGAAGGGTGACCCCACTTGCACCTGCTACCCATGCTTAAGTAATTGGAAGGGATTCTGGACCCGAAGGGAAAGGTCAGTTAAACCTCACACACACTAGAAATCCTGGAGAAGGCCCCACTCAAACAAAGGAGAAATCGCCATACAAAGTGACCAGTTCAGCCTTCACCGGCTGATGGTCACCGGTGGATGGAGCATCCACCGGTGAACACCCTCCAGTGAGAATACTGGCCGAAAATGAGTTAATTTGCCATGGGACCCAGATTTTTGCACCCGTGCACATCAAACCACCCCCAATAGTGGGTACAACCTATTGGGGAATAGATTAACGTATACGGACACCCTAAGGTGGGCTCGTTAGTGCCGAATAATGGAATAACCCGATATTGGGTAAAAACCCATTAATTCCCCAAATAGCCCTTAGTGGGACTTAAGTGGCTATAAATAGGGCTCTTACCATAAATTTCTTCTCCTACCAAAATAGAAAGAAGGAAAAGCAGAAAGAAGAAGAAGAAGAAGGAGAAGGAGAAGGAGAAGGAGAGGAAGGAAGGAGCAAGGCTAGGGCTCCATTCTTGAGGTAAGCCCATATGCTCATCTCTCCACACACACACATAAATCTCTATCTATCTCTCTCTCCTTCCCATTTCACTCTTTATTGGGAGCAATGGAGACCCAACCAAATTCCACCTACCTAACCATAAATACTACATAATGGGAGAGGAAAATTAGAGTAAGAGACCTACATTGGCAAGGTTATTCACTCAACCTTGGGTCTAAGGACAAATCCCTATGAAATCCCTACCCAAAACCCTAGGATTTGGGAATTTGAACAAATCCTCTATGACCTAACATCCTAACCTAATCCTAAGTTGGGGAAAATAAAATTAAACCTAGGTATGGTGTGTGAGAGTGATCTCATGAGCCATTAATGACCATTCCATGAGATCAACCTAAGTCTTCCCCAATGTATGCTAACCTAGACTTGTGTATTGAGGAAATTGGGTGTATCTTGAAATCCTATGTTGATCCACTCACTAATTTCACTAAACCTAAGCTAAGTGAAGTGTGTGAGGATACCCTACATAAAAAACCAACCCTAAAATCACAAAACCCAATTTGTAAACTATACAAAAGAAGGAGAAAGGGGAATGGAGTTGGGAAATGACACCCCACTAAAAAATACGTATTTCCACCACCATACACAGGGGCCACAGGACCAATTGGATTGATCTGGGCAAGAAAACCCTAATTTTACCTTCAGCGGTGGATGGTCACCGGCCAGCCGGTGAAGGTAGGAACCATCCATTGGTGAAAATATTGTAGGATGTGCATTCCGTTCGGATTCATCCACCAGTGAACTCACCGGTGGATGGTGAGCCATTTTAAAGTTAATTTTTAATCTTTTATTGGGGCACGAGTCTTAGTGTCCCACTCCTCTATGAATAACCGAATAACCTAAAAACACTATGTATCCTAGAAGTGGAACCGAGAAGTGACAGGGACACGCAACACAAAACCATCAACTATCTACTGCCATCTAAAACACGAGGTGAGGTTTTGTGTGTTTTGATGGACTGCTTGCATCATAATGCATATGTGAATGAATTTTATCATTTTACATATTATTCTATTAGTCCTTATATATGGTGTTGATGTGGCATGAGAATATGGATTACGATTGTGCATGTGTGCGTGTGTGTGGGTGACTGGGGTGCAGGGTGGCCAACTGTTGGTGCCGACGGAACTGTATGCTCAAGGTACATATGTGCGTGTGGGTGTGTGACTGGGGTGTAGGGTGGCCAATGGTTGGTACCGGTGGCACTGCATGCTCAAGGTACATGTGTGCGTGTGGGTGTGTGAGTGGGGTGCAAGGTGGCCAACGGTTGGTGCCGACGGCACTGCATGCTCAGGGTGTGTGTGTGTGTCTGTGTGTGTGACTGGGGTGTAGGGTGGCCAATGGTTGGTGCCGGTGGCACTGCATGCTCAGGGTAGTGTGTGTGTGTGTGACTGGGGTACAGGGTGGCCAACGGTTGGTACCGACGACAGTGTATGCTCAAGGTGTTTGTGAGTGTGAGTGTGATTGAATTGTGTTGTGGCATATTAGAATGCATTGGGCTAGGATAACCACCCTGGTGCTACAACCCTTGCCAATATGGGTTTACGTATCGACTAATCCTCTCGTCCGATGGTCCGTGGTTGGGGACGATTTTCGGTGACTGAGGTGCAAAGATGCCAGCATCATGACAGACCCTCATGCGATGTTTGATTCGGTGACGGGTATACCCTACATGCGATGTTGGATTCGATGTAGTGGTATCATGGGAGGGTTATTAATATGGGTTTGCTGGGTAACGATGTAGTTCCAGAATCGGCACGCTCCTAACTCACAACTAGCTAGTATCCCTGGGGACTGATAACGTACATTCATGACTGAGGATAACACCTACGTTGCAGTAGCACTTATACCCCCTTTGGACTTAGAAATTTTTGCTTAGAATTGCTTGATAATAAATGGATCGTGTCATTGCACTCACATAATTGCATTCATATTGATGTGGTCGGGCATGAATATTCATACTGTTGCATTTTCTTGTATTGTCATGATTGCTTGTGTGTGTTACCCTCACTGGGCTTCGTGGAAGCTCACCCCCTGTTGTTGCCCCTTTTTAGATGTTGATTCAGGAAATCCTTTGAAAATTGTAATCGAGGTCCCGACTTTCTACGGAGGCAACCTCTGGGATGAGGAGTTGGTTGCGCACGAGGATGGATGCGTGTGCGATGATTGTGCATTTGGAGCACTCTAAGGATGGGAGTATCATCTTCTATTTTTAATTCTTTTTGTACTTAACAAATGTAGCCCTATGGGGGCATAACTGTAATTATGATTAAGATGTGAAAACATTCTTTTTGTGTAAATATGGTAAATATTAATAGAAATCACCAGTTGATATATATATATATATATATATTTTGGTTATATTATAAGTATGTGATTTTAGAATTCATTTCATAATCTTATGAAATGTTAGTACTACTGGTGATTAGGTTATAAATAAAAGCTTAAAGATAAGTACATAAATCATAGTTCACACATAGGAGACAAGTTGAAGATAGAAGCCGATAACACTGATAATTTCATTAATAACAAATTCAACTTACAACTTTGAGAGAGGAGAATACAAGAGTTAACTAGGAGCAAATTACATGGACGATAACTACCTGCTGAATAACTCTTAAGTTAATAACACTAATGGCACAAATAAAACATAATAGGATCACAATCCTAAGAACAAGATTAAAAGATAGGAGGACCTAGGAAAAATTACTGCTGGGGTGGATCACTGGGTGGTACCGAAGAAACAGGAGTAGCATCTGCTAGCCCAAAGTAAGTGTTTCACCTACGGGTCCATACCTCCAGATGACTGACCCTATCATCAATGCTGTCCAGACGGGTATTCAGACCTTGAAAACCTGTTTCCATAGCCTGCATCACCCGATCCCAACCTACTGCATCACTTGGTGCAGTCGAAGAAGAAGCACCACCGGCATATTGAGATGAAGTGTAATGAGGAGGTGGGGTAGTTACCCTATGGCCTTGACGCAATGGAGGTCCTCCTCGTCGTTTTCCATCTTCCTCGCTCTCCTCGGCCTCCTCGTCGTTTTCCATATCCATATCCTGGTCACCTCCTATAGGGACCATTACCAACGCCCCCTCAGCATCACTACCATCATTAGAGTCAACCTTAATCTTCACTAAGGAGTGTAAATCAAAAGGATACCTCTTGGCTCCGATGTACATTATGCCCCACGACCTGATGTACCACTAACACAGGGGCAAATGACACCACAGAGCCAAGCCATAATGCTTATACCTATGGACAATGTAAAAGTGATGGAAACGTTCCAGAAGTTTAGGCCTCCCTACTTTGGTGGGATTGCGTAGGACCCTTTGGCACCCACCAAATGGGTAGAGGGAATGGAAAAAGCATTTAAGGTAATGACCCTCACTGAAGAACAGAAACCGATGTGTGCCGACTACCAACTACAAAATGAGGCAAATGCGTGGTGGAAGTCCACTGAACCCATCCTAGTGGGCCTACAGCCTAACCTCACATGGGAACACTTTAAAGTGGCATTCTACAACAACTACTTCCCAGACAGTGTGAGGGAGAGGAAGGAAACAGAGTTCATGGAGTTGAAACAAGGGTCCAACTCTGTATTGGAATATCAACAAGATTTTAAGAAGTTGTTCTTCTTCGCACCTGAGCATCTCCACAATTATGCCCAGGTGGTTCAGGCTGCCAAATCCATTGAGGATAAATAAAGAGAGAACTATCATGCCATCCAAGGGAAGAGGACAGTGGCACCTAGCAGGTTTGGTAAGGGGAAATATTCTAGTGCAGCCTTAGGTCACTATAGAAGACCAGAAACAGGACAAGCACCACCACCACCTAGCCCCATGGTAGCATAGTCTCAGACGGTCCCCTTAAGGTGTTTTGTCTGTCAGCAAATGGGTCACCTTGCAAAGAATTGCTCATAGAGGAGACTGGGTGACCCCTATATAGGACCAACCAGATCAATGCAGCCATTATCCACCATCCGTCCGGCTCAGACACCACAGGGAGCTAGACTGCGAGGGAAAGTGTTTGCACTGACTACTGAGGAAGTGGAGGCATCGCTTGGAGTGGTCACAGGTACCTTGTTGATATCGATGACCCCTGCATATGTTTTGTTTGATACTAGTGCATCACATTCATTTGTATCCCCCACTTTTGCTGCTAAGATGAATATCAAGCCAAAAATGTTAACACACAAGTTAGTAGTTAGCACACCAACTGGGAGTGAGGTAGGATTAGATGAGATTTATGAGCCGTGTCCTATTCAAGTCTGTGAACAGGACATGATAGCCCATTTGATTAAATTAGAGATGCGTGACTTCGATGTTATCTTAGGTATGGATTGGTTATCCGCCTATAGGGCATGTGTTTTATGTGCTGAGAAGAAAATTGTATTCAAACTTCGAGAAGGAGGTGAGTTTGTTTACAAAGGGAGAAAAGTCAAGAAGTCCAAGAAACTAGTGGTATCTGCACTTGAAGTGAGAAGATTACTAGAGCAAGGATGTGAGGCTTATTTGGCATCTGTGATTGGCATAACTGAGGAGAATAAGTTGGTAGAGGAAATAGAAGTAGTGAGAGAATTTTCAGACATCTTTCCTGATGACTTACCTAGACTACCCCTGGACTGAGAGACTGAATTCACTATTGATCTGATCCTTGGGGCAGCACCTATATCAAAAGCTCCATATAGGATGGCACTTTCAGAACTGAAGGAGTTGAAGGAACAATTACAAGATTTATTGGAGAAAGGGTTCATCCGACCTAGTGTGTCCCCATGGGGAGCACCGGTACTCTTTGTTAGGAAGAAGGATGGGAGTACGAGAATGTGTATAGACTACAGGGAACTCAATAAGCTAACTATCAAGAATAGGTATCCGTTGCCTAGAATCGATGATCTCTTTGATCAATTGCAAGGTGCAACCACGTTCTCCAAAATTGACCTTAGATCTGGTTATCATCAACTCAAGATCAGAGAGGGTGACATTAGGAAGACAACTTTCAGGACCCGTTAAATGCCCCTGCAGTGTTCATGGAGTTGATGAATAGAGTATTCCACGATATGTTAGACAACTTTGTCATCGTGTTCATTGATGACATTTTGATCTATTCGAAGAGTAGGGAGGAACATGCTACCCATTTGAGATTTGCCCTTCAGAGATTAAGAGAGAAGCAATTGTATGCAAAATTCAGTAAATGTGAGGTTTGGCTTACACAAGTGCATTTCTTAGGGCATGTTGTCTCAGAGAAGGGCATTGAAGTTGATCCTGGAAAGGTAAAGGCTGTGGTAGAATGGGAGGCACCTAGGAATGTAGGTGAAATTCGTAGTTTCCTAGGGTTAGCAGGGTACTACAGAAGGTTCATCGAAAATTTCTCACGCATTTCTGGACCTATGACTCGACTAACATGGAAGGGAGTAAAATTTGAATGGTCTAAGGAATGTGAAGAAAGTTTCCAGGAATTGAAGCGGAAATTAATAACAGCTCCAGTACTCACTATTCCAGAAGGCAACGCTGGAATGGTAGTATATAGTGATGCATCCAAGTTGGGCTTAGGCTGTGTGTTGATGCAAAATGGCAAGGCTATAGCATATGCAACTCGACAGCTGAAGGACTATGAAAAGAATTACCCCACTCATGACTTGGAGTTAGCAATGGTAATTTTTTCTTTAAAGATCTGGCGGCATTATTTATATGGGGAAAAGAGTGAGATCTACAGCGATCAGAAGAGTTTGAAATACTTTTTCACCCAAAAGGAGCTGAATATGAGACAAAGAAGATGGTTGGAACTGATGAAGGATTATGGCTGCACCATCCATTACCATCCGGGGAAGGCCAACGTAGTGGCTGATGCATTGAGCAGGAAGTCTCAGACTCTATCTCTAGCAGCCTTGACTATGAATGAACAGTTGATTGAGGAAGCTAGAAGAATGGATTTTGAACTACTAACGAATGAGGCGATAGTGACCTTGGCCGCACTTATGATACAACCATCGTTAGTGGAGAAAATCCAAGTCTCCCAAGTACTAGATGAGGATCTTCAGAAAATAGTACGCGATATCAAAGAAGGAAGACAAAAGATTTAAATGTCAAGTTGACTGAAGATGGGGTCCTCAAGTTCAAAGATAGACTTTGCGTACCAAAGGATGAAGAGATGATGGAATTAATATTCAAAGAAGCTCACAGTTCACCCTACTCCATCCATCCAGGTAGTACAAAAATGTACAAGGATTTGAAGAAGTCCTATTGGTGGTGTGGCATGAAAACTGACGTAGCCACCCATGTAGCCAAATGCTTGAATTGTCAACAGATCAAAGCAGAAAGGCAAAGGCCACACGGCTTATTACAACCCCTGCCCATACCAGAATGGAAATGGGAAAACATTACCATGGATTTTGTCATAGGACTGCCACGTACTCAGAAAGGGAATGACACCATCTGGGTAATTGTAGACCGACTGACCAAGGTGGCCCACTTCATCCCCATGAAGATTACTTACTCCATGGAAAAGTTGGCTCAACTGTATGTTGATAATATTGTCCGATTACACGGGGTACCAGCAAGCATTGACTTTGACGGCGATGCCAGATTCACCTCCAACTTCTGGAAATGTCTACAGATAGCAATGGGGTCACAACTGATTTTCAGCACGGCATTCCATCCACATACAGATGGGCAGTCAAAGAGGACTATACAGACCCTAGAGGATATGTTGCAGGCTTGTGTATTGGATATGAGCTATAGCTGGGATGAGCACTTGTCACTCATAGAGTTCTCCTACAACAATAACTACCAGGCTACTATAGGCATGGCACCTTATGAAGCCCTGTATGGTAAGATGTAGAATGCCTTTGTACTAGGATGAAGTTGGAGAAAGGAGGATCCTAGGCTCAGAACTGATCCAAGCCACTTGTGAGAAAGTGGATGTAATCAGAGAGAGAATTAAGGTGGCTCAATCAAGACAGAAAAACTATGCGGATGTCAGACGGAAGCACCTAGAGTTTGAGGTGGGCGATAAAATTTTTCTAAAAGTATCCCCAATGAGAGGAGTGAAGAGGTTTGGCAAGAAGGGAAAGCTAAGTCCTCGATACGTGGGACCTTATGAAATATTGGGTCGAGTCGGAACAGTAGCTTACCGGGTCGCTATGCCACTTGAATTAGAAGGAGCTCATAATGTGGTTCATGTTTCCATGCTCAAGAAGTTCGTTTCCGATCCAGCTCATATTTTGACACATGTACCCTTGGAACTTGACGTTGATTGGAAGTATGTAGAACAACTAGAAGAAATCATTGACGGAGAGACCAAATTCTCTGTAATCAGACTATTTCTTATGTACTAGTCAAATGAAGGAATCACTCCAGACAAGAAGCGTCTTGGGAACGTGAGGAGGAAATGAAAAAGAAATATCCTCAGTTGTTTGGATCGCCAGGTACGTCAAATTTTGGGGATGAAATTTCTTGTAAGGAGGGAGGAATGTTATACCCGAACCCTAAAACTTCCTATTTAATGTTCAGGTGCGACGCTGGAGGACACCAGTACCAGTGAGTCCTGGGTTGCATCCATCTTTTACTGAGGAAGGAAGGGCGACCCCACTTGCACCTGCTACCCATGCTTAAGTAATTGGAAGGGATTCCAGACCCGAAGGAAAAGGTCAGTTGAACCTCACACACACTAGAAACCCTGGAGAAGGCCCCACTCAAACAGAGGAGAAATAGTTCAGCCTTCCCCGGCTGATGGTCACCGGTGGATGCTCCATCCACCGATGAACACCCTCCGGTGAGAATACTGGCCGAAAACAGGTTAATTTGTCGTGAGACCCAGATCTTCGTACCCGTGCACATCAAATCACCCCCAATAGTTGGTACAACCTATTAGGGAATAGATTAATGTATCCGGACACCCTAAGGTGGGTCCATTAGTGCCGAATAACGGAATAACTTAGTATTGGGTAAAAACCCATTAATTCCCCAAACAACCCTTAGTGGGACTTAAGTGGCTATAAATAGGGCTCTTACCATACATTTCTTCTCCTACCAAAATAGAAAGAAGGAAAAGCAGAAAGAAAGAAGAAGAAGATGGAGAAGGAGAGGAAGGAAGGAGGAAGGCTACGGCTCCATTCTTGAGGTAAGCCCATATGCTCATCTCTCCACACACACACACACATAAATCTCTATCTATCTCTCTCTCCTTCCCATTTCACTCTTTATTGGGAGTAATGGAGACCCAACCAAATTCCACCTACCCAACCATAAATACTACATAATGGGAGAGGGAAATTGGAGTAAGAGACCTACATTGGCAAGGTTATTCACTCAACCTTGGGTCTAAGGACAAATCCCTATGAAATCACTACCCAAAACCCTAGGATTTGGGAATTTGAACAAATCCTCTATGACCTAACATCCTGACCTAATCCTAAGTTGAGGAAAATAAAATTAAACCTAGGTATGGTGTGTGAGAGTGATCTCATGAGCCATTAATGACCATTCCATGAGATCAACCTAAGTCTTCCCCAATGTATCCTAACCTAGACTTGTGTATTGAGGAAATTGGGTGTATCTTGAAACCCTATGTTGATCCACTCACTAATTTCACTAAACCTAAGATAAGTGAAGTGTGTGAGGATACCCTACATGGAAAACCAACCCTAAAATCACAAAACCCAAATTGTAAACTATACAAAAGAAGGAGAAAGGGGAATGGAGTTGGGAAATGACACCCCACTGAAACATACGTATTTCCACCACCATACACAGGGGCCACAAGACCAATAGGACTGATCTGGGCAAGAAAACCCTAATTTTACCTTCACCGGCGGATGGTCACCGGCCAGCCGGTGAAGGCAGGAACCATCCAATGGTGAAAATATTACAGGATGTGCATTCCGTTCAGATTCATCCACCAGTGAACTCACCGATGGATGGTCATCCACCGGTGAGCATCTACCGATGAGCCATTTTAAAGTTAATTTTTTATCTTTTATTGGGGCACAAGTCTTAGTGTCCCACTCCTCTATGAATAACCGAATAACCTAAAAACACTATGTATCCTAGAAGTGGAACCGAGAAGTGACGGGGACATGCAACACGAAACCATCAACTATCTACTGCCATCTAGAACACGAGGTGAGGGGATTTTGTGTGTTTTTATGGAATTCTTGCATCATAATGCATATGTGAATGAATTTTATCATTTTTCATATTATTATATTATTCCTTATATATGGTGTTGATGTGGCATGAGAATATGGATTACGATTGTGCATGTGTGCGTGTGTGTGGGTGACTGGGGTGCAGGGTGGCCAACTGTTGGTGCCGGCGGAACTACATGCTCAAAGTACATGTGTGCGTGTGGATGTGTGATTGGGGTGTAGGGTGACCAACGGTTGGTACCGGCGGCACTGCATTCTCAAGGTACATGTGTGCGTGTGGGTGTGTGACTGGGGTGTTGGGTGGCCAATGGTTGGTGCCGACGGCACTGCATGCTCAGGGTGTGTGTGTGTCTGTGTGTGTAACTGGGGTGTAGGGTGGCCAATGGTTGGTGCCGGTGGCACTGCATGCTCAGGGTGAGTGTGTGTGTGACTGGGGTACAGGGTGGCCAACGGTTGGTGCCGGCGGCAATGTATGCTCAAGGTGTTTGTGAGTGTGAGTGTGATTGAATTGTGTTGTGGCATATTAGAATGCATTGGGCTAGGATAACCATCCTGGTACTACAACCCTTGCCAATAGGGGTTTACGTATCGGCTAATCCTCTCGTCCGATGGTTCGTGGTTGGGGACGATTTTCGGTGACTGAGGTGGGAAGATGCCAGCATCGTGACAGACCCTCATGCGATGTTTGATTCAGTGACGGGTATACCCTACATGCGATGTTGGATTCGATGTAGTGGTATCAAGGGAGGGTTATTAATATGGGTTTGCTGGGTAACGATGTGGTTCCAGAATCGGCACGCTCCTAACTCACAACTAGCTAGTATCCCTGGGGACTGATAACGTACATTCATGACTGGGGATAACACCTACGTTGCAGTAGCACTTATACCCCCTTTGGACTTAGAAATTTTTGCTTAGAATTGCTTGATAATAAATGGATCATGTCATTGCACTCACATAATTGCATTCATATTGATGTGGTCGGGCATGAATATTCATACTATTGCATTTTCTTGTATTGTCATGATTACTTGTGTGTGTTACCCTCACTGGGCTTCGTGAAAGCTCACCCCCTGTTGTTGCCCCTTTTTAGATGTTGATTCAGGAAATCCTTTGAAAATTGTAATCGAGGTCCCGGCTTTCTACGGAAGCGACCTCTGGGATGAGGAGCTAGTTGCGCACGAGGATAGATGCATGTGCGATGATTGTGCATTTGGAGCACTCTAAGGATGGGAGTATCATCTTCTATTTTTAATTCTTTTTGTACTTAACAGATGTAGCCCTATGGGGGCATAACTGTAATTATGATTAAGATGTGAAAACATTCTTTTTGTGTAAATATGGTAAATATCAATAGAAATCACCAGTTGATATATATGTATATTTTGGTTATATTATAAGTATGTGATTTTAGAATTCATTTCATAATCTTATGAACTTAAAGTACTACATCGTGGATCTTGGATGGATGGTGAACACGTGTGCGTGTCTATGTCGCCAGCCTTTAGGCGAG
The DNA here is from genome assembly GCF_013358625.1 of Macadamia integrifolia. Classification (NCBI taxonomy): domain Eukaryota; kingdom Viridiplantae; phylum Streptophyta; class Magnoliopsida; order Proteales; family Proteaceae; genus Macadamia; species Macadamia integrifolia. The sequence goes on along the minus strand of NW_024868653.1, from coordinate 105,068 downwards.
TGGAGGCGGGGTATCACAACGAGTAGTATCAGAGTGCGATACTCTGCTTTAAGTCATAAACTTATGAAATGTTAGTACTACTGGTGATTAGGTTATAAATAAAAGCTTAAAGATAAGTACATAAATCATAGTTCACACATAGGAGACAAGTTGAAGATAGAAGCCGATAACACTGATAATTTCATTAATAACAAATTCAGCTTGCAACTTTGAGAGAGGAGAATACAAGACTTAACTAGGAGCAAATTACATGGACGATAACTACTTGCTGAATAACTCTTAATTTAATAACACTAATGGCACAAATAAAACATAATAGGATCACAATCCTAAGAACAAGATTGAAAGATAGGAGGACCTAGGAAAAACTACTGCTGGGGTGGATCACTGGGTGGTATCGAAGAAACAGGAGTAGTATCTGCTAGCCCAAAGTAAGTGTTCCACCTACGGGTCCATACCTCCAGATGACTGACCCTATCATCAATGCTGTCCAGACGGGTATTCAGACCCTAAAAACCTGTTTCCATAGCCTGCATCACCCGATCCCAACCTACTGCATCACTTGGTGCAGTCGAAGAAGAAGCGCCACCGGCATATTGAGATGAAGTGTAAGGAGGAGGTGGGGTATTTACCCTACGGCCTTGACGCAATGGAGGTCCTCCTCATCGTTTTCCATCTTCCTCGCTCTCCTCGGCCTCCTCATCGTTTTCCATATCCATATTCTGGTCACCTCCTATAGGGACCATTACCGGCACCCCCTCAGCATCACTACCATCATTAGGGTCAACCTTCATCTTCACTAAGGAGTGTAAATCGAAACGATACCTCTTGGCTCCATCTGTAGGCTCGTCAGCATAGGGGACCCCAAAGTGTACAAAAATACTAGTAAGGAGATTTCCGTAAAGT